>NC_059135.1:88285958-88588988 GCF_020740605.2 Lemur catta | reverse complement strand
TGTAAAATATAGAGATGAATGTCAACAATCATGCTAATAATTTAACATTTTAATTTTTTTTTTTACTTAGAGTGACATTTAAGTAGCAAATTAACACTATGACAAGTCAAAGGAGAGACTGCAGAAGAAAGGAAAATTCTTTATACTTTAGCATGTTTGGTGTCACATTTTTTCTGCATTTTGAACAAGGGACCCCACCTCTTCATTTTGCACGGGGCCCTGAACATTATGTAGCTGATCCTGGCTCTAAATATAATAATGCCAAGACTGAGAACTCCTGGTCTAGAGAGTGTCAGGCAAGATGGAGAAAAGTGGGGCAGATACAAGATTTGTCCTGAAAGCACAGTTAGCTGGACTTCCCAGTGGATCACACGAGGGCACTGAGCCAAGGCAGGGATGGCTAGTTTGGGGCTTGAGTAACCGATAACGTGGGGAGAAAATCATGTCATGGCATGTATCGTCTAATGTTGTAATCCTTACAACGGTGATTATGAACTCTATATATCATTTTTTTCATTTTGTAAAAGAAGGATGCAACTGATTGTCCAAAATTGCAAAGCTAATAAAAGGCAGAGCCAGAGTTCAAATCCAAAGCCCTTGGAGTTCACATAGAGCTTGTCCAGTTGGCGGCTCTGCCTGCCGTGATTAGAGGGAGGCTGCAGGCCGAGTGCCGTCCACCTACAAATTACGGAGCATATTGTGCAAAAGCCTGTTGAACAGAGCAAACGACTTTATTCTTCGTCTGCTCTGATCTGTGGATTTTCCTGCTCTGCTGGTGATGCCATAATGAATATCTTTTTCACTATGTCTTGTCAATTCATCTGTCTCCCAATATTGCATAATATCTTAGAGGATGGTTATAGAAATTGAGAAATATGACTGTATAAAACAGAAAGTATTTGCTGTGTCTTTTCATTATACTATATTCTTTATTTTATATCATTCATATTTTTCTTTATAAATTCCTTGTCAAATATTTGAGCAGTCATTTACTTTATCTGTAGTTTGCCAGAATACTGAATATACTATCAAAACCCTAAAAAATGACCAAGACATTCCAATCTATAAAAACCCAAAGTACAGAAATATATTGGAATGTCTGAAAACTCATTCTAAAATGTCATATTCCACTAAACATACAGTGCTGTTGAAATTTATAGCTCTAAAGATGCCCTTGTCTGTTTTTTGTTATTTATATATATGTTTGGAGATAATTGATGTTGTAATTAAAGTATCTCTTTAAATTATACATGATTCCCTTCTATTAGCAGCAATAAAATAGCATATGACATAGAAGTATGTTTATGCCAAGGATTTTTGTAATTCAGTTGTAAATAATGAATGTTTCATTATTTAAGTTATGCTTTTTTCTTAACTGACTCCACCTGCTTGCTTAGATAACCAGAGCCTGAATTTTTCTTTGAATATTTGGATCAAGTTCTAGTAAGCTGAACTCCTTTTCTTCTCAAAATTTGTTATTTCTCATCAAGTTATACTGCTGAGAATTTGAGCTGAACTTATTAGTTTCTCAACAGAGCTTTCACTGTCCCAGGAGGCAAAGTAAGATTTATTCCAAGTCAGAGCCAAAATAAAGATATTGGTTTTAGTTCTGCAATAAGCTGAAGTAAGAAAAAAATCTAGCAACTTGCATTATGGCACTCACTGTGCTAGGCTGTAATTTATTCATTTGAGTGTCTGCTCTCCCAAATGGCTATGGGATCTTTGTGAGTAGGAATCATGTCAAGCCTCACTCCCTGTGTCCCCTCCCTTTTAGGATGACATTCCCAATGTAGGATTCCATAAATGTCTGGTGAATGAATGAATATTGAAGAAAAGCCTTTTATCACTGGCACAGACAACTCCCAAACCTTTTCTAGCTACTTCTTCTGACTCAAGGTCACTGAAATTAATATGAATTAAAGGCAAACTATAAAAGTTCAATTTGAAGCACAAAATTATATTCTTTTTAGCAATGCTGTCATGGAAGATTAGGACTTAACACCAAGATTACAAGCTAATTGTGGCATAAAGGTTTTGTTTTTGTTGCTGCTGTTGTATAAAGGGGTAACTTTGAGGACTGTTGGATCTGGCATACCTGAACAGCAAAGAAACAGTCTGCCTCCTCCCTGGCGGTATAGAGGAGATGTTAGGAAGAGAGGGTCTGGAGACACAGTGTCCAAGTTCAAAAGCCTGCTCCTTCGTTTACAAGCTGTAGGCAGGTTAACAATAATAAGCATCAATTTCCCCATTTGTAAAATGTGGGTAGTAATAAAATCTATGTCACAGAGGTGCTGTGGTTTCTAAAGTTTAAAAATAAGTACTGAATACAGATCTAGACACATACTAATAATGACTAAAAGTCTGATGGGTTGGCTTTGTTAATCTTTCAAAGTTCAAGTTAAACTCTTCTTCCTTTATTAGATCTTCCCCTGGACTCTTCCACCTACTTTAGATCCTCCCTGTCCTTATGTGTATAGTACATTTTTACTGAAAATGTTTTTTTTTTTTTTTTTTTTTTTTACAAATTCTTGAATTTCTTTGTAATTATTTCATGGGCATAAGTCTTGTTTCTCCAGTATCCTCCCCCTATTATAGAGAATGATGGAATTTTTCTACAGAGACTCATGGCAGCAACTTCTCGGAAAAAGAGCAAGAGCTGGGTGGGGCAAGGTGGTTATTTGACATGGTCCAAATCTGGAAAGCTAGAAGGTAAACATCAGTCTTCTCCTAGGGAGCACTGAGGACCACAACTGGGGAAGCCATATATTTACTGTCTTTCTTAGGGCAATAAATGTGGACAAAGAAAAGCAGATGTGTGCTGCTTAAATTAAAGAGAAAAAAAAAAAAGGCAAGGAAGTTGGATGTGGCTGACATCTCTGACCCTGTGAGGATGCTGCCTCTGCCCTTTCAGGACTCACAGTCATTTGACCAACAAGTTCTACACCAAGCCCAACTAGGCTTGCTAAATCTCTCATTCTTCCCCAACTATCTATCTGTTCTTGGAATGATCCTGATGGATGCCCTGTATTAAGAGGAAATGTATGTAAAACAGGCATTTTGAGGTAAAAAAATGAGCTTTACATTCAGTTCCATGAGTTAATAAACATGTTCCATTATTCCTAAATCCTATTTTACCTGATCATTGGCATCTGCTTTTAGCAAAAATGGAAGCCTATACTCTGTTGCAATAATAATCAAATTATATTTTCTTGAGGTTCTGTAACACCCACCCCTAGAGTGACATCTCCACCTTTTAATGTCTTCTCAGCCTTTTGTATGTTTCCTCCAGTGGAGAGTTTCCCCTTTCTACTTTACTATTTTCTGTAGTTTCTATTGCCCAAACAATAGACCTGTTGTTTTTCTTCCCCATGTGAAATATTCTATTACTAAATAGTGGACATTTTTTTAAACTACACAATCTCCAGACATACTCAACCCTATTTAGAATCACTGTTGTGTATTATGTACTAAAATAGAAAAAAATAATTCATTGAATGTTTCCTATGGGTAAAATATGTATTTAGTATTTTCCATGCATTATGTCATTTACCTGTTGCAAAAACCCTGTGAAGGAGGCATTATTATTATAATCATTTTACTAACAAGAAAATTGAGGCTTTGAGAAGTTTATCCGAGGTTACAAATTTAATAAGACAGATCTGGAAATTGAACCAAAGCTAACTATTATGCTACATTCCTATTGCAAAGAACAAAGATCATGTGTCCAGGATGGCAATGTTCTCTGTTGAGAACACCACCCAATATTAGAGGGAGAATCAGAGAGCTACAAGATTTGAGTTAAGATTCATTTAGATTCCCACAAACATCAGGAATGAATTTTATTCTGATTGTTCTTATATGATTGTGACTCTTTTCCTACCTGGAGATTATTTGACATGGTCGAAATCTGGAAAGCTAGAGGGTAAGTATAAGGCTTTTGTATGTACAAGGAAAGTGCATAATTTGCCCAAGTCCATAGATCTAGCAAGGAAAGAAGCCAGGTTCAAAACCCAGGCATCCAGACTCCAGAGCCTGTGCCATGAACGGCTCCATCTCTATGGCATGTGTGTTTGTAGCTGCTAAATAGTTCTCTGGGTGTCCTGGGAATGGCCCTGCTCTGCTCCCTTTCTCACATGGAGCTCTCAGCAACGATTGTTGAATGTGCTGGGAATGCAGCATCAGGAGATAAGGAGGGTCTGACTAGAACAGCCAAGCTCTGTGCCAAGCCCTTCTCTAGAAACAGGATGTCCTTCAGCATCTTAGCTCAGTGAGTCTTGTGATCCCGAGGTACATAACCTAGGGTGGGCCACCTTTCAAGGTCCCTCTTTTTCAGTGCAGGTGGGGCACATACAGTTGAGACAGCACCTATCTAGAGCAGTTTTCTGTGCCTTGGGGGATCGGCTCATAATGAATTCGAGGCTTCTGTTATCCCTGGCTCCTTACAACTTGCTGCATCTGGGTGTGTTCTGTCTCATGGGAGAAAAGTTGGGAGCCCTTGCACAGTGAACCTATTTCACAATCAGTTAAGGAAAATATGCTTGAATTCTACAATTAAGTATAAACTTTATATATATTTATATATATAATATATGTACAATATTTCATAGTCCAATAAGGGTCTAAACTCATTCTTTATTGCGTGTTCTTATTTTGTAAATAAAGCACAGTGTTGCTCTTATGCATCAATTGATAATCCCTCTTAAATAAAACCAACACTTTTATCCAATTAATATAATAGCAGCTTTTATTTACCGAGAGCTCTCTATGGTAAATTGAATTCAATCTTTTCGAGAACTGCCTTTTTTAATCCACTTAGCTTTGTTTGGTAGGTATTATTATTTTTCCAGTTTTGCAGGTGAGGAAAAAGAGACTCAGATAGGTTATTTAAGTTAATCAAACTCACATAGATAAAATGTGGCAGACTCAGCTCTGTCTGATCCCAAAACTCATGACCATAAACATCATGCTCTGCTGCCTCAAGATTTATTTAACAATTCTTTTCAGCTTACACCCATTGTAAAGTTTATCTTGAGTACTAGATCAAGTGCCTCTGAAATTCCTGCCAGGTCCTAGTATAAGCTTTTGTTCTTTTCCAGGGGAATCTGTCTGTGAGATCTACTCTAGATCCTGGGTACTATCCTAATTTAATCTAACAAGAGGCTTAATGTCCTGTCATTTGCCCACCCTGAGTATGTGTCCTTGTCTTTCAGACTTGGCCTCCTGACTCCTGTGTGATAAACTGACCATGCCGAGTACTTCATCATGGACTGAATTGAAGGTGAAGGTGGTAAAAGGGAAACAAAATTGCCCCTGGAGGATTAAACTACAAATCAACACCTTATGGATGAGATCAGAGTCACCTTAAGATATAATGGTCCTTTTTTACAAAAACCTCTTAAAATATAATGGTTTTGAGCCTAGTAATATTTAACTATGGACACATCAAAAGCTCTTTTTTTTTAAAATCAAGTGTCTATCAGAAAAATGGATTGGTTACTAATAGAACATGGGAATACTGGCAATGTCTGTTCAAGCAGTGGCTTGGGAGAAGGGGTCCTAATCAAGTATTCAACCTACATAGTCTGAGAACAAGTAGTTTTTTAGATAAATGTATCAAGCTATGCTATCTTGAGGGATCTAAATATTCAAAGCATAATGAATGCACCTGTTTCGATGCTAAGTAACTTTTGACCATATTTTGGCTTTAATGTACTGAGCCACAAGAAAAGAATGTTAACCAAGAGATGTGAGCGTCTGATTTCTCTAGAAGTTTTTCAGCTCATGGCAAATTAATACCTAGTCGTTCTTGTTTTGAATATCATTTCATGGGAGCTGTGTTAATGTGACTCCAAGTTCAAATCTAATCAAGTCTGGGATATCCCTGACAAGACTGAGTTTCTGAGCCTGGGGAGCTGAGTGTCAGACGTGAAGCCTCAGGGAAGCCAGTCCAATGACCTTTTCTGGTGACACCATGACCTCATTTTCCTTTAGGTGCCTTCGGCAACATCTTGCTGTGCTCTTGAAGAGAAAAGAGTAAGCTGCCAGGAGATCCTTACTTCCTTCCATGGCATAATGGAGTCATAAACATAGTTTCAGTTTTAGCAAGCTGCAGCTTGGTGCATAATGAGACATACAGCCATAAATAAATACTCTCAACGTTTGTGCAAGATCATATTAAGACAGACGCCAAAGCTTGTAATTGTAATACACTGCGTATTACTGAAACTTTTCATAAAATTTAATGAGATTCCAACTTATAAGGAAAGAGGCATAAGGAAACTTGTAGTGACATAATTGGATGACACCTTCTGCCCAGAGGGCAAAAGAAGCTAAAATGCATAACTGGTATTTGTGTTCCTAAAAGGAAGGGATTCAGAAAGATATTTAAAATAATATAATAAGTCCAGTTTTGATTGCATTATCTTTTGAAAACTAGAATGAAGGTTTTTGAACAAAGGTTTCCAGAAAGGGTAATTAAAAAGTTCACACAACTCAAATTGCATTCAGTAAGATCACTCAAAAGGTGAATATCTTCTGTAATAAAAATGAGAAGCAGGAGTGAGCTACAGGTTCTCTCCAACCCTGGTTTCCAGCGGCGAGCCTGAGCTCCCCCAAGAATCTTCTTGTTTTAGAGGTGGCACCAAGACCTGGGAAAACAGTTCACTTTGATTTAAGCCAGAAGTAAACAAAAAGCTCGAAGGAAATAAAGAAATTTAATGAGCCCTGTGTTTCATTTTCTATACTTGTTCATTAATACAGAACAGAAAATTCATCATTGAATGAATGATGGCTGTGCGTTGGGTCAAGGCAAGAACCAGTGACAACCTCCCCTGACTTAGCTGCTCAAAAGGAATCTTAACAAGCCAGTAAAGGACAGAGCCTGCATTATGTGACTGTGATCGTGTTTGAGCTGTTAATAAGCCTTAGATACACTTGAGGGGATTCTCCAGGCTTCACTTATAACCGAGAGGTCACAGGGAAGTCCTGGACTTTTAGCACAGCATATTTTCGCCTTTTTTGGGTCACAGGCTGCTAAATGCTGAGTAGTAAATTTACTGAAGAAACTACTCATTCCATTTTTTGCATATGTAACTTAGAACACAGGCTTTAAGTTTTGTTTTTCATCTCCACCACTTAGGAGTGTGTGACCTTGGGCAAGTTACTTAAAATCTCTAAACCTCAGCTGTCTTAACTATTAAATAGGGATAAAAATATTTACATCACAGAGTCATCATGAGAATTAAATAAGATTAAGTTTCCAAAGGTTTCAACACATTACCCTTAATATCTCATAAAGCTTAATATTTACTAGTAACAATCTAATCTTTCAACAGGTAACCTATTACAAATTACATGTTGCCTTTCTTACATTACATGTTCCACGTATACATTTCATTTTGCATAGAGTATATAAAATAGAGGGCATTTTTCACGCATGTGTTAACTTAGTAGATAACAACATTAAAAAGCAAGTACAAAGCCCAGCTGAAAATTTCAATAAATAGTTGTTTTCTTTTTCTTTTCTCATTAGCTACCATATGTCCCAAAGATGAGTGAAAATCTAGGATGAAGTTAATGATCATTCTTTATCACGATTGCTAAATGTGATTGTTTTGAATAAACAAACTTAGAAATTTTTGAATAGAAGAAGTTTTATTTATTAGAATTAAGCGGATGCCAGAACTGGCTTTACCCTGGTTAAGTTTTCCTAATGTTTCAGAAAAGACTTTAGGATAATGAAGTAGAAATAAGTGCACCAGAAAGTTAATCTTCCTTCCTGCCCCCTCCCCATCACGCCTGAGACAATGCCCCGCCAAATGGAATTGCTATTACTCTAGAACGTGCCCCAGCATCGTCACTCTCACTTGAATATTAATATGAAATGATTAATGAACCTCTTGCTCAACGTGTTAAATTAAATAACAATGAAGAGATTAAGGATGCCTTTCCCATTATGGAGTGCTGCATTTTAAGTCCTAATGTGTAAAGTAGACCATTAGTTTTCAGTCAGGCTTTGTAATAGGTTTATTTATGAATTTATCTCACCTGTTCTGCAAGCAAGTCGTGCAGCAAATACTTATTTCTTCCTTCTACTTAAAGAATTGAAAGCTGGTTTCTCCAGTAAATAATGCAGAACTCTGACCCTGATATTTTTACATAACTGTCATTTTCAGACCAATTAGTATATTCAGACCAATTAAAATATTCAGGGCTTAATGCCTCACCCTACTTCTGAGACTCCTGCAGTGAAACTGCACTCTCCCCGGGTATGTAAACACCTAGGGGTCCTCAAAATGAAAATATGATTTACAATCACAGCATAACTTTAATAGCATCTGTCACTGTTTCCATAGTATCCGATATTCAGCAACTTAGGCTTACAATCAGAATAAATGTAAAAAGTGCCCATTGCCACTCTACAAGTCTAGATGAATTCTTGTTTTTTGTATATTTCCCCAGATTTTATTATTTTCAGAATGACCTCTCATATGAGAAAGGCATCTTTTTTTTTCTCATAGAAAAAATCTTTTACATTGTTTCTTAGGATAACCAGATGTCTCTCAAGAGGAAATCTGTGCAAATTGCTTTGTGAAGATTGGGGCAAGATGTTACTCATGGAAAAGTGCCATGTACCCAAGCTGAATCCAGTGGTTAACAGAGGGGACTTTCACATCATCTAGTAGATGGGTCAATCGTGCAGTTGGACAACATCATGATGTAGCTCTCTGAATTCAAATTAATGCATCTTTTTGTAGGTAGGTCTAAGCCCTGGATATTAGTTTTTCCAGCAAGGTGTTTCACAGACCAGATACCTCCCACTGTTACATGATTGGGGGACTACATGCTCCCCACTCCTCCCAAGTTCCTTGACGATAAGTAAGGCAGCACAGGGGTGGCTTCCCTCTCTAGGACCACAATCCATGGAATGTCTAGCTGTGATGAGTTCAAGCACACTTCTCACTGGGCTGAAATGAGCTTCTTAGACTGGGTTCATTCTCTTGATCTTCTTCCCTGTTTCCTTTAAAAACTGTTGTTTTAAACTGAGCTATGAGTTGCTAGTGATGTTGTCATGAAGATTGTAGGGCTGATAGGAAGAGGATGTGGTTCTCTTGGTCAACATCGTACTCCCGTGCTAGTGCAGTGACTGGATAGCACTCAAGAGCTGTTTATCTATCCTTGTGTTCACCACAAATGTCACACTGATAAAGTAAACGTATACCACAAAAGAGTGAGAAATTTAGATTTTACAGGCTTCCATGGGAAAATGAAAGAGAGAGTTTATATCTCATAGAATACTGCAAACAACTTAATAAAATCTCTATTTGACATTTCTATTTCTCAATCATATTTTTCTACTACCATTGGCCATACCTTATTTTTATTCTATTTCTTCTAAATCAGTATTTCTAATATCCAGATCCTCTATTGTCTTAGCATTTTAATTCTGTCCCCAAATTTCATGTCCCCTTAGCAATATAAAACTCCTTCAAGTAGCTGAACCCACAAGTAGCTGAACTTGTTCCCTAGAAGGCAGATTAGCAGCCAGACACATAACGCAAACTTGACTTTAGGACTTTTAGCTCCTGCCGCAAGCAGTTTATCAAATTATTCATCCACATCTTTCCCTTAGTGTACAAGGGGCAGGGACAGGGAGAAGGTAGGCAATGGAAGGGGTATTGCACTGCTAAGAAAAATAATATTTTCTCCTTTTAATTGTAAACAAATAGATGGAACTGCAGACATGCTATCCTCAACTATGGCCATAGCCTTCTAGTACCTAGAAAAGTAGTTAGTTGACCTTCAACTCAGTTTTGTCCTGTGTCAAATCACACAGCAGTATGGGTCCTATCTACATTCATCAGGGTCAATTCAGGGAAGCAGAACTGCCATGATTCCGATGAAATTATAAACCTATTTTAGAAACTTGATCCTATATAACTTTGGAAGGAGCCATAGAAGTAAAAGTCCAAAGAAGACAGTTGAAGGAGAGTAAAATCATTAACCAGCCCTTATGCTGGTGAAAAGTCAGAACTTGCAAACAAAATACATATATTGGGATGTTGAAAGGGGCTGATGAAGAGTCCATGAAAGTCTTTGGTGCTTTGCAGCTACTGCAAATTTGCAGCCATGTGTCTTGTGTTGGATCTGAAATCAGTCATTATTGGTCAGCAGGAACAGCAACCGGGAAGGAGAGCAGGGAATACAGAATGGAAGAGTGAAGACACAGGAACCCACCAACACCTCCCTGTGGGCCTCTCACCACCACTAGCTAATGGGAATTTCAGAACACGATGACTGATACTTCCCTTCATCTCCCCAATCTCATGAAACTTTACTTCCAACCAACTTTCACCCTGGAAATAAAGGAAACTGTATAGGAAAGGAATTCCCAGAAATGTAGTTCCCAGAATAACCAAGTTAACAGCGGGACAACCCAGCATCCTCTCCCATGAGGAGTCAGATACTGGCGAGCCTGTTCCCTGCCATTTATCCACAAACTGGTCAATTATCTTGAGAGTTGTCAGCCATCAAGGCATGGAATGCCTGTTTCAAGCAGACACATCAAGCACTGAGTTAACACTTAGTTAACTCAAAACATTAAGAGAGATATGTTGATTTTGAGATGCTTTTTACATGCCTGTGCACATGCGTGCGTGCGCACACACACACACACACACACAAACACACACTTTTTCCTTGGGAAACAGTTACCTACCATGAATTCTACCACAGAGTCTTTGGCGCATACAAGGTGCTTAATTCATGTTTATTGAATAGCTGAGAGAACCACACAATCTATAAAATAAAAGAAGGAGTTTTTGTTTTGTCCTAAACGCTCTCGACACACACTACCAAACAACTGAGCTTAAAACAGCCAGTAAAATGAGAAATTTGTATATTCCAAAGAGTAAATAAACTTCATGCATCATAGCCTGCTTTTGCCAAATATCATTGCTGCTTCTACATTGCTTCTGTTTAAATAATCTTCAGCCCACGTTTTTCCTTTTTCTTCTTTCCCATCTGAATGTCCGTTTTATAGTTTTCACATTTATTTCTGATATGCTTTTCTCACCTGTCCTTATCTCTCTTTTCTTTTTGCTCTTTTTAGTTTTAACTTTTCTGTCTGCTCCTCATGTAGCTTCTTTTTCCTTTTATCATTGTCCAAAAATCAGGGAACCATTTTAATTGGAATGTTTGGTTTCACAGTAGAGAAAATCACAGTCCATCTGCCAAAAATGTTGTCAGTATCAGGTTCCCAAGTGTGAGATTGGAGGTTTTTTCCACTCTGCTAGCATACACACCAACAATGCTGGATCACACTGTTCTAACATTGGGGGAAATAGCAAAATACAATTTCAGAATCTTAGGGTAGAGAAAGAAATTCTTTTTATCTTACATGAGCCGTGAGTTCTCAGTCCTTTTCCATTTTTTTTTTTCCACTTGGACAGTTGTATGTGATAGCTTTCCAGATGGAGTTGTAGCTGCAGTTTTGAAAGTCTATTTTGTTTCATTTTTGTTTTCTCAGACTTTGCAACCTATGTCTGGTGCTGTTCTCTATACTAATGTTATATTGAGAAGTGGAATTTTAAAATGAGTAATAAAATTCTGGGTTTGACTGTGGATTTATATAACACATTTGAAGGTCATTGTGCCTGGGATGAAAATATTAATTAAGCCCTTAGTTTCATACAATATATGCCATTTGAACTGATTAAGTTTTAAACATTGTTTACTAGTTATTTTGCTTTTATGGTAGAGACAAAAATCTCTCTCCTTTTTTCAGTGATATCTTACTTTCTAGTAAAGGAACCTATCTCTACATTTTTTTTTGGAAGTATTATCTCTAAGTTCCAAAGACTTAACTTTCAGGACATTTAAGGAAAAAAAGATATCTAGTCCTAGCACCTCGTATTATACATGCTGGAAAGAATGACCACAGAAACGTAGTCATTAAGAAACTTATCCAAAGTTACTTTGCTATTTTGTGGAGAGCTTACTTCAGAAAAAAAGAAAAAGACCTATATAAATCAGACCCTGTTTAGTGAGGTATATCAAACTTGCCAAACAATGGGATAAACAAAGCCACCCAGGGACTGGCCCCAGAAACTAGACAAATAAATCTGCTGGCTTATTAACCTTATCTGGCACATGCTTTCATGTGGTATTGAGTTAAAATTATACATAAATTTAGTTCAAAAGTCAACTTGTTTAAACTTACTTACTGGGTATCTTTGATACTTAGTGAAAAAATAAACACCACTATAATGACATTTTATTTACCTATTGTTAAATCTACATACAATATTTTGGGTTGTTTAGAAAACATATGGTACTTTACAGGTGATTAAGAGCCATATTTTTAACTTTTGTGAGAAAAGGGCCTCCACATCATTTGCACAGTCTTCATGGTTTAGACCATTATCCAAAATACTCAAGGTTTCGTGCCATTGTCATGTGGGAGTTGGGTGGAGTCACTCCTGGAGTTTTGCAGCATCTGCTGCTGCAGGCACTGTGCGCTCACCTGCAGGTGGGCAGTTTGGCCATGGGAGTGGCCAATGAGAAAGAGAATGCAGCCTGCATACTCTGCTCTGGCAGGGCCTTGGCGCCTAGCAACCCAGAATCAGAGGAAGTAATGGAGTTAAAGTCAAGGGCACTCTCGGGACCCGAATATTCTGCTTCTGTAATGAAATATTTACACTCAAATTGTGTATTGGTAAGAAGAAGGGTGTATGTTGTAGAGGTTGAAAGCACGGTCTTGTGATTAAAAGAAACCTGAATTTAACTCCTAGCTCCTCATGTAGAAAATATGGAATCACATGAATAGATGGGAAAAAAAGAGAAAAATTTTTGATTATATAAAGATAAAATATTTCAGGACAAATTTAAAGGTCAAATATTGGTTACCTCTGGGGAGGGATATTTAGTGGCTCAGCAACAGGACTGGAAGGGAGTCTTTTCATTAGACATTCTCTAATGAGCTTGGAATTTTGAATCATGAGAAATATATTATCATAATCCTGGTCCTCTCAATTTATAGCTCTGAAAGATTCTGAGCTCTTACCACCCTTTCCTGACTCAGTTAAATCCTCTCTCAGACTCTCAGTATATTTACTTTCAAAAGAGAATAATAATGTGTATCTAGCAAAATTATTGTAAGACTTAACCAATATACAACATACAATAACCAAATACAACATATTGTATTTATTATAATGGACGGCCATAAAGCATTCAAAAATTGTTATTATTACTATTGTTATTATCATCCATTGGGTTTTATAGTTTGAAACACAGAGAAATGCACACATTACAAGTGTATAGCTACATAAGTTATCACAAAGCAAATGTACTTGCATAGCCACCACTGAGATTAACAACAGAAGCAATCCTCCTGTACTCTCTGCCCCAACTCAGATGGAGTCATTTTTCTGGCTTTTAATACCAGAAATTAGTTTAGCATGTTTTCGAAATTTCTACAACTGTAGAAATTTGTGCATCTATGTCCCATTTTTTTATTTAGCTTCTTTCACAAAATATTACACTTGTGAGATCTATAGCTTACAGCAGTAGTTTGTTAATTTTCATTGCTATCTAGTATTTTATTTTAAATGGATATTTATACTGTTAGTGAACATTTGGAATATTTCTAGTTGTTAGTTACTTACTATTAGCATTGTCCTGAAAATTCTCATACTTGTTGCTGGTGACATATTGACACAATTTTGTTCTATACAAACTTAAGAGTGAAATTTTGGTGGTGGGTATGAGGATATTCAATTTTAGGAGACACTGCAAGACAATTTCAAAAGGGATTCTTTTCATTTACCTTCCACCAACATCTTATGAGAATTCCTATTTCTCTGCATCTTCACTAACACTTGATATTCAAATTGCTTGAAGAAGTCAGCCATTCTGGTTGGTGTGTTATGATATCTCATGGGATTTTAATTTGCATTTCACTGATAACTAATAAAGTCAGGCTCCCTTTATTATATTTACTTCCAATTTCAGTATTTTCTTACATGCAGTGCCTGTTCAAGTGTTCAGATCTCTTCTAATTTTTATTATTTTGTTGTTGATGTAGCCTTTTTCTTGCTGGCTTATTAAAAATGTTTTGGGTATGGTCTGTATATAAATTATTAGTCAATTGAAGAAAAAATGTTAACAGTTTGTTTGGTGGCCTTTCCTTTAGCCTCAGGGATGCCTGAAGTTGTAACCTTTGGTCAAAGGCTCCTTGAAACACAAATACTCAAGAAATTGTCTGGAACTTATTTATGTCAGACCCAAGATAACAGAACATCCCACCTAGGACTATGAAGGAACATAAGCCACTAAAAAACTAGAAATGCCAAAAAACAGCCATCATTTACATAGTCCTAGGGGGTTTTTAAATTTCCTCTTGTAAATTATTTCTATAGTCTGAGATGCTAATCTTTTGGCATGGTAGGAGTTCCTACTGGTCTCTACTCAGCTTTGTACATCGTATGCACACTAGATGACAGGATCACCTTGAGAGCCTATGAGGAAAAGGCACCAACATTTTTTTCTTGATTTATACAATTTAATGTTGTCATACAGAGAAGGAAGTCATGCTTATATGTGGGCTACAGATAGTTAATCTCCTTTTAAAAACCCCGAATTCTAAGGTCTTGAAAAATGAGACAATAATTCAAACTGCCACAGGGGCTGTTTAGAAACAATCACAGAATATAAAATAAAATTCGAGTGTAACAATATGTATTAAGTGAATTTGCCATTAAAGTGTACTTGTTATCTTTATTGTTTGCTTCTGTGTTTTAAGAACGCAGTTTGGGGAAGGTTCAAAGACGACATTTTAATTTGGATAACATATACTAGACCAAAGAGATTTCTAAAATGTATGTCTGTCTTATGTCAAATGAGCTTGGTGTTCTCCATGAAGTTCTTCAGTGGAGATAAATATTCCTACCATTTCTTATAATATGCCTTTTCTTTTGACTCTCACCCAAACTCTCTCTCCCTTCTCTCTCTCTCCCTCTTCTTTCTTTCTTTTCTCCCATCCTCTTTTCCTCTTCTTCCTTTTCCCTCTTTCCTTCCTCCCTTCCCTTTCCTTCCAGACCATTCACTCTTTTTAACCAAAATCTAAATTGAATCTACCTGGAAGGGAAAAATAGCGTGTTGTATATCAAAAGATACCTTTCATCTTTTTTCTTCTCTGTGAACTTATTGAAGGCTTGAGGGGTAGAAGCAAAACCAGAAATTTCACATAGATAGTGATCATTCTGCATTCAATTATTTGTGGATAAAGTCAAGGTTTATACAAATACACACACACAGGTGTGTACGTGCCCTTACGCTGTGAAATAATCAGATACCCACTCCCAAACTTCTGCCCCCAAAATTAAATAAGACAAAATACAAATTTCTTCCAAGCCAAATTAAAGAACATAAAAGAAATGAAAGCTCTACTGACACCCCTGTGGGTTAGCCAGTACCTAATTCTACTTTTCCACTACTCAACAGCAATACTCTAGTGCCTTCTCCTTCAGTTCTCTACAATTACCATAACAAAAGAAGGACAAGCTTTTCTTCTTTGAGAGCTTCTTCAAGCCTTGTTTCTCCAGCTCTCAAGATCATATCTGCCCTCTGATTACAATACCTATTCTCATCCCTCTGAGATGGTAAAATCTTCATGAAGCTTTTGAGCCATCAGCAGGCAGCACAATGCCAGCCTCTCTGCCCGAAGCATTTTGTGTTCTCAGGCTGCTCTCATACAGAGTGAATAGGCTTAGCTTTTGAACACTGGATGGAAGATCTCTTTATCCATCCTTTTATGCAAAATACTTAATGACAATTGAAAATACAGATGGAGATATAAACTCTTAACATTTACTTCGTATTAAATTATTAATATAATTGGTAGAGGTCAATTGTGAAGGATAACAATAAGTTAAAATGTAGCATTGTTGACAACTCATTATGTGTCAAAACTCTTCTAATGCTTGACAAAAACATCCTTTCTAACATTCACAACAGCACTAGGAATGAGGCATTGTAAGGGAGGAATCTGGACTCTAATCTTGATGAGTCTCTCTGTGTGATTCCACACAAGTCAGTTAACCTCTTTGGGCCTTAATTTCCCAATATGTATTAGTCGTCTACTGATGCATTGTCTTAAAATGCAGGAGTTGGGAATAACAAACATTTAGCATCTTACATAGTTTCTGCAGTCGAATCCGGGACTGGCTTAGTTGAGTGGTTCTGGCTCAGGGTAGGGATATTAGCCAGGGCTGCAGATGTCTGAAGGCGTGATCTGGGTTGGGGAATCTGCTCACAAGCTCATTCACATGGTGGTTGGAAGACTAGAGGACTCAGTTCCTCACAACATGGCCCTCTGGCCAGGGCCCTTCATGACAGCTGACCTGCTCCACAATGAGTGATCCAAGGAGACCAAATGAGACAGAATCCTCAATGCCTCATAACCTAGTCTGCAAAGTTGCACTTCATCATTTCTCACTAGCTTTTTTCTATTCAAAGAAGCAAGTCACTAAATGCAGCCACCACCTAAGTAGAAATAAATTAGACCTTACTCTTGAGGGATGCCTATCAAAGAATTGGATATGGGAACACATCTTTAAACCAGCACACCATCTACAAAACTTAATAGGGTGTGGGCCATGGGTGAATTTCAGTGCTTTCTTGAAAACCCTCAAATTTTGCAAAAATTGAATTCAAACATATTTAAAGCCCACTAACCACTTCCTTCTCCTAGTGCTGGATCAGAATGGTGGCCTTCCTGACGTATGTCATACTGAAAAATCTTAGAGCCAGCCTTACTCATAAAGATGATTACTCATAGTTGTAGTACTAGTAATATTTCATTAGTAGCTTAGTGAACTTTTATATATGTTTTTATCCATGCAACTACCACCCAGATCAAGTTATAGAACATTTTCAATACCCCAGAAGGCTCTCTTAAGCCCCTTGCTGTAGACATCACTCTCCCCCCGAGATAACAACTATTCTGATCTCTATCACCATAGATTAGTTTGCCTGTTTTTAAACTTCATTTGTATAGAATCATACATTGAAAGTTTATTTCTCCAGCTTCTTTAGCTCAATACACCTTCTAAGTGTATGAGCACTTATTCTGAGTCCAGACAGAAGATTATCTGATCAAAATACAGCCTGCACAGATGTTTGAAATCTTTATCACAAAAATTCACTTCCTAAGAGATCAGGCATTAATTCCTCAAAGTACTGTGAAAAGTAGCAAATTTGGGGGCTAAAGTAAAACTCTGAATTCGTTTTCCAGATAAAGAACTCCTCGTTTATATCAATTGATTAAATACATATGTCTGTCCTTTCTATGTGCCAGGTGTTGGAATATATGATTGAAATACAAACATTAATAGGCATATTTTTTGGTCAAAAGCAGCTCTGGCCCACTGATTCAGGGATGATCATAATAGAATGCTACAAGTACAGTTGATCCTTGGTATCTGTGGGCCATTGGTTCCAGGACCCCCTGTGTATAACAAAACCTACAGGTGCTCGCTCAGGTCCCTGATATAAAATAGTGTAGTATTTGCTTCTAACCTACAAAACTCCGATATACTTTAAACCATCTCTACATAACTTGTAATACCTAATACAATGTAAATGCTATGCAAATAATTGTTTAGAGTATAATGACAAGAAAATAATTCATACATATTTAATATAGACACAACCATCCATTTTTTTTCCTGAATGTTTTCAATTTGCAGTTGGTTGAATCCACAGATACGGAATTCATACATACAGAGAGCCAACTGTTCTGCAATGGCAGTGAGCCGATCAAGAGCAGGGAATTTGGTGTCTGGAAGGGACAGAGAGGTGATCTTTGAACTACGGTCTGAAGGCTCCAAGGAGTAACAAGGAAGTTGATACTGAGACAAGGATTGTAGACAAGAGTTATACTAAAAGAAAAGATGCAGTACTATAAAAATTTGCAGAAAAAATAGGCATAGCATATTTGGGAGATGGCATAAATGGAAGGATGAAGGTTGAAGATCAGGGTATAAAGGTGTCATGTCTAGATCATGAATCTCTGTACACATTTTGGTTATAAGCTTATATTTTACCCTGCAGAGTTTAAAAGCCTTTGGAAGGGTTTAAGAAAGGAAATGGCATGATCAGATTTGCATGAAAATAACTCTAGAAGCTATTAAGATAATAAATTAGAAAAGGAAGAAAATGGGAGCTGGAGTTTGCAGATGACATTCTGGGGTCCTCAAGTCTCCTGGCACTGTGCATACAATTGTGCTAGTTACAGGCACATGCATATGGAGATGGGAATGTGCTTTTTTCCTGAGCTGAGGTCCGTGACCCACATGGTTAGAAACTATTGCATTAAAGGATCATTAATGCAGATTGAGTTGAAAGACAGAACTATATAAAACACTCTGTAACTAAGCCCAATAGTTGTTTTCCAAATAATCCAATTATTTTATAATACTTAAATTGTATTTTGTTGCTATGCCAATAAACTGAGAAACTACTTAAGGTAGGAATTTTACTTGTTTTTATTTAAATTCCTAAAATCTAGCACAATGCAGGGAGCATATTTTGCAGTCAATATCTTGTTGAGTGAATGAAATTCGTAAACTGAAGTACAAACAGCTACTGCAGGATGTGATGTTAATACTTTTTTCATAGTGTCACAGTAAGGGTTAAGTTAAAGAAAACTATATAGATTGAATGTATTTGGTATTTCATGATACACAATAGGTAACAGTACATCTCAGTTGCTAACTGCATTAGGTTTGCCTTCAATAACACACATAAACTCCCATCTAACAATATCTATGGGGAAATAATTAAATCCTAAATAAAGATCAGGGTAATAATTTGCCAAACATTGATTTTAAAAATGCTACCAATGATGGGAGCCTAAATTGCTGTCAGGAATACAGTTAGAAAGAAATTTTTTGATTACTTTTAATTAGCTTTTGATCTTCCCTTCACTGGCCTTTTATCCTCTCTATAATAAAAAAAAATAATGAGGAAAAAAATGAGTCAAGGTACTAAATCAAAATGAAGCAGTTATACAAAATTATCTCTAGAGAATTCACCCACATTACATAAACATTGCTGGTTCTAAGTATTATAAATGATGTAAGTTCCTTTTCTACAAAACATTCTAAACAAAACAGTATCTGGAAGGTTTCCAAAGAAACTAAAAAAAAAAAAAGAAAAATGGGAAAAAATACACTAACATAATGTTGCATACAATTCAAGAAAGAAAATATTCCAAAGACTAAATGCAACAAACAGCAATAAGAAGTGTCTGGTGTGGGATCATCTCAGCGAGAGAAGCCCCACTCCCCACAGCCTGCCCTTCCTTTCACACTGGTTCCGGTGCCTACAGAGAGAAGCCAACTCCCCATTCTCAAGTCAGGCAGCAGAACCCGGAGGAGAAGGCTGAGCATCCTACACAGAGCTCGTGCCCATCTCCGTCTTCTTGCTGCTCGTTTCCAGGGTCTGTACTGAGATCCTTACCAGCTTACAAGGAAAAAAAATATATATATATGTATACACATATATATATGATTGGAGATTTTTAGAAATGATTTGTGTCAAATAATGCATTTTTTTAGAAAAAGAATCAGCAGTAGCTTAATTCTCACTACGTAGAATTCACATTTAAGGGATTCTTTTCTATAAAAAGAAAGAATATTACTTTAATAACCTCACAGTTCATCTATTATTTTTAAGTGAATATGGAATAATTTTTTTCAAAAATGTCAGGATAACGCAACTGGCTTCCTAAAAATGAAAGGAGTCTGAGATCAGGGCCAAGGATAGTAAAGTAATAATGGCCCTATTGTCTAGAGTACTTTGGCACAATGTGATTACGCTTAGGGATGTTCCTGAACCACCTCTTGGCTGTTGCTACTAGGGAAAAATATTTACTTGTGTTTTGGTATCTACTTTCCTGTGGAACATGGATCTCTTTGAAGAAGTGACTTTAAGCAAAAGGTATTTATAAATCCTCCTGTCGTAACCTAAATACATAAAATCTGGCGTAAGATGGCAAAGCAAAGAGAACATAGACCCAGAGCAATTATTTTAGAGAGTCTGACAGTACCACTCAGCCGCATAGAAATCAGTCAATAACAGCTTGGTAGTCTGAGGAAATGTGTGTGTGAAGCATCAGACTGAAGACAGAACCAGTCCATCCAGGACTGACTGGGCAACAATAATAAATACGGGCACCAAGAGGCTTTCACTGGATCCAATATCCTGTAGATACTATTTTAAAATATCCTAGAGGTAGCTACTGCAGAGCCCTATGAATGGGATTAGTGTCCTTAGAGGTCCTAGGGAGTTTGTTTGTACCTCCCGCCATGTGAGGACACAGTAAGAAGGCTCTGCCTGTGAGCGAGGAAGTCAGCCTTTATCAGACACCAAACCCATGGGCCCCTTGATCTTGGACTCCCCAGCCTCCAGGACTGTGAGAAATAAATTTCCATTGTTTATAAGCCACTCCGTCTCAGGTCTTTTGTCATAGCAGCACAAACAGACTATGGCACGGGTCATCCATAAATAGAAACTTTCTGACCTTTAAAGTCCTATTCCTTTGAAACATAAGCCTTCTCAATTCCCTTCAAATCAAACAAATCTCTGATAAGCTGAGCCTTGTGTAGTCACTGGGACATGACATTTGTCACAGTAACTTTGACTTCACAGCAAGTTTGTCTTCAATGAAAGTCGTAGCAGCTATGTGATTCTATGTGTTTGAATCTCAACTATTTGAAATATCAAATAATGTCTCATTATTTATAGTCCTTGGGGCATTATTTTTCTCATCTTTTGCATCCGATGACTCCTTTTTATTGTTACTTATCTCCTCGAGGGGAATGCAATTTTTGCTACAGCTCAGTTTGGGCGATAGTTGTTTTGTTTACTCTTTGAGTGGCGTGTGCCCTGGATAGTGCAGGTGTCCCTGCAGAGTGATTATAAGTTTCCTTTGCTAGAGCCCCAAGAATTTCATGCATCTTGAGCCCGTGTCTAGAGTATATTCTTAGCTTTGGCTGGTTAGAGTAAATCTGGGTCTCATTTCCATGCACAGCAGAAAGTAGGGAGTTTTAGCTTCTCATGAAAAATTTCTGCTTCACAAACAGTGAGGCAGATGATAAGCTTCTTTGTCATCTTCTACTTGTTGGCCACATTCATCTAGCTTCTCTTTTATGGACTTGGGACGTCCTTTGAAGGTCCCAAATCAGTTCCAGTTTTCTACCTGCCCTGGGTGTGAGGCCATGTCTCTTGACCTCTTTGGAGTTTAGTCTTCTAGCCATATATGACAACTTCTCAGGTGAGATACTTTTGGCAATGTAAGTGCAGTTATTAATAATTACTTTGATGTTAACTATTTACAATGCCTGTTGATTTTTTTCTCATTGTCTTTAAACTTTTCTAGATATTATTGCTATTATCATCACTATTATGCTGTGATTATGACGCAATATGATTATGATATGACATTATGGCATTATTATTATCAACATTATGATGCATTATTACTGGGTACCTGTAAGGTCTGCCAGTCCTTGATTCAGGTCCCTGAGGCATGATTCAACATTCTTCCCTATCTATAATAATAGCCTTCCATCTATTTTATGCATTTTAGCTATTGAAACCAGTGCCTTCACAAAAAGGAGTGATTATTGCACTAGAGGCATTAGGAGATAACCTTCATGCAGATAAACTTTTACCGAGACTGTTAAAATTACACCACGCAAGTAAAGAAGATAGTTTCTTATTTCATTTATGCAAAAGGCTGTCTCTAGGTGCACTCACATGGTCTCTATTTTCTACAGATAAACTGCTTTTTGTTCATTCATCCATTAGAACAGCATTTCTAGAAATATTTATCTGTTGCCTCAAATGTTTTATGTGCTCTGTAGGGGTCAGAAGTACAAAGATGAATAAAGTGAATAAGAGTATGTCCCTATTCTCAAGGAATTTATACATTACGTGGTTCCAATGATCAAAGATAGCAGTTAAGTCACAAGAGGAAGGGGTACTTTTACCTGGAGATGGAAGGGGCTCAAGCACTGGAACTTCAGGAACATGGGTGGGAGAAGATCAGGGTGACCAGAGATTGGAGGTGGGGAACAGAGAGGTGGATTAACAGGTGTGAAATTGTGAAGGTGCCTATAGATAGCAGAGTTGTTGGAAATTGGTGTGCCAGGACAAGAGTTTGAAGCAAGGCTCAGCAAAAATCTAGATACTGAAAGTAACTAGGGACCAGACCACAGGAAGGTTTGGAAAGCAAATAGCAGCGATAAGGCTAACGAAATTTCTTAAGCAGGGAATTGCATAGATTTTGTGTTTAGAGAGAATTTCTGGCTTCTATGAAAATCAGACCCTGATATCTGACTTAAGAACATGTCTTAGTTCTTTTCCTCTTCCGGACTGCCATTTAGCATAATTTGAAGACAATTTAGCTTAAAGTAACTAGGATGGCCAATAGAGATATTTTTTCTCCTTCACATTTCTACGGACAACTCTGAAATTGAAGCCTGCTGAAAAAAAATGTGGTGCTTATGCGATCAGGTAGTATTCATAAGGGCCCAACATAGTCCAGTACTTGCTGGTGCACGATGGGGTCCAGAAGGCTTCACCCTGGCCAACTTCAAATCCTCATCTTAAAACAGGAAAACCAGAATCTGACCATGGAGCTTACATTTAGGAAACAGCAAAACTGTTTTTTACCTATTTGGGTCTAAGTTATGGAAAAGAAGGAAGAGATAGGTAAGTTTTCTGCAAATTATTCTGTCATGGACTTTCAGATCTGTTTTAGCAATTGAGGGATGATTTTTGTTTCTTAAAGATCCATATTTCTAATACTTTATAATCAGACCCCCATAGCCTTCCTCTGGGGTATTTTTTGAGTAATGGATCAGTATATTTAAATTCAGGAAAACAACTTGAATGTCATGGCTTGGTATTTTGATTTTTCAATATAATGTGTCACTGGAATGAGATAGCGTTTGTGAAAATGGGTTCTTAGCTTCAGTGCAATGTAAATATACTCTATTAGGAATTTTTTCAAGCTAATGACTAATTTATCGATAGCCCATGAGAGGTACATTATGCCTTTGATAAACTATGCTGAAATTATTAGTAGAACACTAAGTTGTAATGGCCCCCAGCTTAGTTATGTTAGCACGGCTTGTTTCTTAAGCATATCCTCCGTGAGATCCAAAATACAGAAATATATTTGTATGAGAAAAAATATCTCTGCTGTGAGTCAGAAAGAAGATGTCATAAAAAAAGCAGTTATCTCCCCAGGCTCCTCATGGTCTGTTCTTCAGAGTCTCAGCTAGGGAAATAAACAGGTTTAGATGGAGTTTGCCTCTTCTAACGCCCTAAACTATTAGACATTAGCCCAGCCACAAGAGAAGGTGAGAAACATGAAAGGAAACATGCTTCCTGAGAAAGTGTCCATTTAGAAGTGACTGGTAATATTCTGATTGCTAGATTTTTCACACTTCTTGACAATCCAAAGATATTTCTTCACACCTCTTGCAGAAGTCAACCTGCAAAGCTGCTGCACTTCATTTTGTGGTTCACATACCGTCCGGCTGAGCAAGGCAACACTCGTGGGGAGCCTGCTGACATGGAAGTTGCTGAGAAACAAATAAAATGCTGTTAAAAACTGCTTGGATCCCAGGCCTGTAGCTGGTGGCTGTCTCTGCTTCACAACGATGTTTTACGTGCATTGGGTTGGGTTGAAGATTAGGGTCCTTATTCTGGGAGTTGTAAGAATTCCAAAGTATACTTAACTCTTTCGGATTTTTTTTTAACTAATGAACTTTATTTCTTTAGAGCAATTTTAGGTTCACAAAAAAATTGAGCGGAAAGTTTAGAGAGTTTCTGTATCCGCCTTGTACCCACATATGCACATATAAAGTTATTATGGAGTGTTTATCAATCATTTTATTTCTGCTATTCTTGTTTTACTAATGAGATTGCTAAATTCCTGGGTTAGGAAGATTGTGCCTTGTCCTTTCAGCATCCCATACGTGGGAGGGACCTAATGCAGGTTGGTTGACTGATGAAGACGCAGGCCCTCATGGCCCGTTGAGACCATGTCCTGTGTGCAGATACCTTATCACAGGAAACCGCTTGAAATGGTGCTGACTTTGCAGTCAGACTTATCTGGTTTGGATTATGCCTTTTACATTTATGAACAACTAAATTTACTCTTCAGAGTTTGTTTTGGCTTCATGTAAAATAAGCAAAACGCTACTGCTTTTCATGAATGTTATAAGAGAATGTGTCTACTGAGAATGTGTACGCACAGGCTGCCTCGTTACTTACCTAGTACAGACTGGCAAGTAACTTAGTGAACATCATTCTCCTCCTATTATCCTCTCTCACCCTTGACTTTACCTAAGATCAGGGTTTTGTTTTTTTTGTTTTTTCCAATTCTCTCCGAGAATTCATATTCTTTCATTTTGCTTGAGTATTAATTTAAATATATAAATTGATAGTATGTATCAATGAAGCTAGGAGGAAAAAAGAAAGGAAGATTGGTACCAAGAGATCCTAGGGAAAGTAGAAATAGAAAATAGGAATTAGAAATTCCAAGTTTCAGATGATGAGAGATGTTCTTAGACACTCTAAAAAGAAGCTTTTAGAAGAATGAATCATGCAGACCTCATTTCAATTTGTGTACTTGAATAGTGGCCCTTTGAAATTATTATGTAAGTGACATGCAAATATAGTTCTTATATTCATAAAAAGGGAATTTCTCAACCTTAGCAAGAACTTGGTAATACCCCAGTGCTAGACTCAGACCTCAAAGTATCTGTAGTTTTCAGACTCTTGGTTTAGTGAGAAAAGCCCAAGTAAGGAGACCTGGGCTCTCATTTTGGTTCCTATGTAACACGTAATCTAATCCTGGGCAAAGCATTTGGCCTTTGAGGAGGCTGCGTCATTTGTGCATCAGTAGACATCACAGAGCTGTTCCTAGGATTGAGTGTAAAGAACAGAAGCACTGCACAAAGATTATTGTGCACAGCGTACTAGGGGCAGCGGACAGCTGCCTGCTTCAGGTTGCAGGAATGTACCCACTCTAAGGAGTGAAGGAAACACAAAATAGGGAAGAAATAGAGAACAAAAGGGACTGAAAAGGGATAAATGCAATCCTCACTGTAATAAGAAGTCTAAGAGGAATGGTTTTAGAGAACACACAGTGTAAACTAATTCCAATTAGATCACAGCCTCTGAACGGCATTGTTTACACCAGAGACATTTTTTACCCTGGTATTTGATGAAAAGGGGATTGGGAAGTTTCATTGCAAAATTAGGTTTGCTTTTAAGAACAATAAATTTATGAAATAGGCTACAAACATGTCTTGGGAAGCCTGGCACTATAATGGTAGCTGATTAAATACACTCAGTGACTTCCATTTGCGACAATCTCCCTCAGTAGGGAAAGGAATAATGTCACCGGAAAGACATTGAGCAGGCAGAAGGGATTGACTGGACCAGAATGATGAATGGGCAAGGAGGTTATATTACTTCTGAGAGCTAGAAAAACTGAGATTACAATAGCTGAAGAAAAGACATTGAAGAGCAGAGATATGATTGAAGCTTTTAAGATGTTAAAAAGGATAGTAAAGGTCAAAATAGATAAGCTTTGTGAACGATAATGACAAACACTGAAATTTAAGAACACATTCTAAAAATAAACAGTGGATAGAAGGGGATTACTTTTTCTGTTGTTCAGTACAACCCTGCATATTCTGTCCACTTTTAAATTATTTTTATTTTGTTGAACAATCACAGCACAGGAAGGCGTGGACTCAAAAAACATCATGCATCGTTGCAAAGTAGATAGGATTCAAACCAGAATTAAAATTGCAATTTACAAAATGTTCCTGAGGCTGCATATTTATTTCTTCAGAGAACCAATGGTAGAAACATGAATAATATGTGGATTTATTTAAAAGTTCTATGAACTTTGTTCCTCTAATGAAGTTTTGAATTTGCTTTGGCTAATATTCATACAAGTATTACCATTCTGGGATTACTTTGAAGTTCATTTATCATCTTGGGAGATTCAGAGCCATGCAAGGGATTGGTGTAAATTAAAATTGCAAATGCTATGAGGACATATTCATGGCATGAGCCTCAAACAAGCTGTAGTTTGTCTGTTGATTTGTTCTCCACCCTAGTCCAGACATCTTTATAATCTTTCTGACAATTAACAAATTTTTCCATGTTTCCCCGTTACTAAGCATGTCAATCTTTATGGACTCTGCCCAAACAAGTTCCATTTCCAACTCTTCTCCTTTGCCTTGTTCAAGGCTTAATCTGCTGTCATTGTGTGCCTCAGGTTTTCAGTTAACTATTTTTGTCTCTTCAGGGGTCTCTTACATTCTAGCAGTTTAAAATCTCATTTAAAGAATGTGATATTTTATTTAGCATTTCTGGATTTGTCAAGCAGCCTTCCATATTGCTTAGAAACACAAGCTATTGAATGTCTGTGAATCTTTTAGTGAATAAAATAAACAATAAGATAAAATTGATGTTTTTACTCAATTATGTGGATTGATTAGCAATGATGGAAAATCTGAAAATTTCTTTGCCCGAAATGTGTATCCTTAAGACTTTAAAAATTCTTACAGTAACTTTAGGGATTTTCTTGGGGAAGGGAAGACCTCTATCTTCCTGTATCCTGGTCAGTATGCATTGGTTTCCCATGACTTTAATCATGAGGAGTCACAGTACATCCTGATGGTCTCTTTCTTCTGGTCCCATTTTCTTAGTCACTCATCTCCTGACCAATAATTCATAATTGACTCAGAAATCCCAAAGGTTATGGCCATGAAGAACTTCCTTCCAGCATTCCTCCTAAGGACCCACTACAAACCTCCAGAAAGTCACTGGGAAGGTGTATTCACCTTTATCCCACCTAGTCTAGTTATCAGTGCCCTTTGGTAAGGAAGGCCAAATAATCTTCACATGTATATAATTGCTTCAAAACCTAACCCGGTCTCTCCTACATCTGTCACCTCCACTTCTCCCAGAAAGATCCTTGGAACTCAGCTCCCACTACCTTCTACAGATACTGTTTTAGGTCAGGTGACAATATGTCCCAGTGTGCCTAGGACTATCCAAGTTTTTATCTGTGGGCCTGACATAATTATCAAAGTTCTTCCTTCCATTCTCAGAAATGAGCTAGTGTGGACAATAAATAATATGGTCACCCTAGCTCTAGTCTAGTTCACGTGCAGAGCCTGACTTAGGAAGTGATATACTAATGTCTCTTTCTTTACCCTTGGGCCAGTCCACTTTGGAATAAAGCCATAGTCCTCTGACTTGCTGTGGCCCAGCACTGTCAGCTTCTCAATTTTCCCCACTCATCCAAGGCTCCTTTGCTGCCATGTGAACCTCGACCTGAGAGACTACAGCGATTCCCAGATTTCCCAGTAGTCCCCGATCCATGGCTTTCCACATCCACATCCTGTGCTGGTTCAGGCCACAGGATTGGATTTTCACCCTGATTCTAAATTTTATGGTAGATCTGTTAACTTGCCTAATATTCCAATTTTTCTTCAATCCTGGAAGTTGACTCTTAACCCCACCCAGTGTCTCTCTTCCTAGGAGAAGCTCTAATCCACAACTTGGTTGCATAGGAAAAATATCAACTCAATCTTTCCCCCATTCCAGACTTTCACCTGAACCTCCATTTGAAATCACTCAGCATCATTTGCTGAATCCAGCCAGTCTCCTAGAGTTACTTTTGACTGGATCATGCCTAAGTTGGTTTTTCCCAGTGGCTTTTTTGCCTCAAACCAGTCTTACCCTAAACCTTCCAAGTCAACCTCTCTAGACAGCCTAGATTCTTTAGTCTTATTGCATCTTATTTGACATCAGTTTTTTTTTGGCTGCCAGCCCTGTGCAATGATCCAATTTGCCAAATGTAAGCTTGCCTGAATCTCAATAGTATTTAAGCTAGGAATACATCTACAAACCAGTAGATATGAAAAGTATATATATATATCAGGAATTCAATTTGGTCACACAACAGTTTTGAAAAGATTGCTTTTCCTTGCTGGTGTGCAACTTTCTGTAGTTAATCGCTATTGTTTTCATGATAAGCAATTGCTTGAATTCAGTGTGGTTAAAAAACATAATATTATTCAAAAATTGCTAGTGAATCTCAGCTGTGTGGTCTTGGGTTAGGCTTAGTGAGGGATACAGAAATAAACATGGCATATACTCCATCCCCTGCAGGGTACAGTCTGGTAGAGAAGCTTACTAGTTTAATATATTTTGCATATGTGAAGATGATCTTGTATGCACATGGAACAGATGCAGAGAGGAATAAGAAAAATCCATCTGCCCAGGATTCTAATCGCAAGAAAGTGAGCCACATTGAAGGTTCAGGAAAAATCACAGTAAAACCACAAACTTGTCAAAGGAGTTGTTTAGTAGAGTGACAATGCAAACCTTCTCCCTTATGTTGATTAGTGGGGGAAAAAACAACCACAAACCATAAATACTCTGTGACTCTTGGTATCAGATGCAATTAGAGGAAGAAATATAATAGTCAACCTCTAACTAAACAGAATGATAATTGTTCTTAAATAAATCTATTAATTAAACTGAAAGCTTTGAATGTTGAGATTTCAAAGGAGATTTTTTTCATTGTTTCCCTATTTTTTAAATGGCTGAAAGGTAGTACATTTTCCTGAGTTTTAGGGGGATGATTTTATTTTAAAATTTGAAGTCTTTTTAATTGGTAGGAGAAGAGCATAGTGAGGAGTGTGGGTCACAGAACCAGAGAATTCTGGAGTTTATTCCCAACTCTGTAACTCAGACTCCTCAACTCACGCAAGATGACTGGCCGAACATAATTTTTCTTTCTTTCCATATGCTTGCCTCTTTTTTGAGCCTTGAGTTTCCTTACTCTTCCCATTCTGTTGACCTTACTCCTTCTTCCTTTCCTACATTGTTCTTACTAGTCTTTCCAGTTGGTGGGGGTAAGGGGAAGAGACAATATAAAATAAAATGAAAAATCTTCTCCCCATCCATTCAATTCTTAACCATTCTTCAAGGATCAAGTCACAAGGTATGCCTTATGAATATGTTAAAGGTGTTTCAGTAAAACTGATACTGGCTACAGACTTATTTAGGAAAATATTTGCTTGCTGTTTAAGAGGCTTTATGAAAGCCCAAGGGAGATGTTTGTGGAGGGGAGAGATATTGCCTCAATTTGGCTTTATATAAACTTGGGAAGAACCACCCTGCCTCCTGAAGTACTGTATAGACCACCAGGTCTCTCCTGTATTTTTCATGCATAAAATTGCCAGATTCGTCTTTCAACTGTGGGCCCTGAGTATGCAATGCTACCCAATAGTCCATTAAAGATAACTCTTAAAATCCTATATCCTCTCTGAGTCTTCAATTGATTACAGTTTTATATCTTTTCTTCTGAAATATCTACTATAAATGAGAACTTTGCATCTTTCAAATCGCTCCTTTCTTGCCTTGCAGTCCTAAAATTGACTTTATTTCAATCTAAGCACAAAGAGAAGAGACTAAAAATGATTAAGAAAAAAAGGGGAAAAACTTTGGAGACAAAATTACAGAATGACAGCAGAATGAAGCAGTTGTAGGACAAAGAGTATGTATGACCATTGATAAGTGTCAGAATTTCCTTGGAAGACGTGAAAAAGAAATCTTTGGTTAATTAACAAGAATCACTAAGTTACCAGAGTTCATTTTCTTCATGGTTCTATTTTCTCTCCCAGTGGGCAATAATTATTCTTCAAATGGCCCTATTATTTTTATCTTAATAAAATTTGGTGATGATCACTAATGGAATTTGATGTATAGAGTAGTTCATGGAAATGGTCTCCCTTCTTAGTATATGTGCTTAGCTGAATGAAGTCTCTTAAATTGATACTACCTCTTTTGGCATCTCTCATAGACTTACCTGATCATCAATCAAGAAGTTCCCTAAGGATGTAGGGAAGATATTTTTCAACTTAAATGTATCTCTCACACACCAAATTTTAATAGGATGTATTTAATTTCATTTATGTGGATATTCCCCATGTAGCAACACAGATTATCCAATTCTGTCATCCCATAAATAATTGCTGAGATAAAGCAAACAACAATTAAATTGCAGTGAAATAAAGTAATATCTCTGTTAATTATGAGGCTGATGTTCAATAGTATACTTGTCAAAATTATGTTATTAGAATAGAGATCATGTAAGAGGCATTGTAGTACATATCATAATATTCAAAAACACAGGATATGGTTCTAAAATATAATACACATTAACCAAGATATTCTCAGAGATGTTAAAACCCAAAGCTACATCTCCATGAAGAGACGTAAGGAAATGCTAAGGATGTATGCCAAGACCAGAGAGGTAAATGGTATCGAGGTGGGTGGTGCAGTCTACACTGACAGATTCCAGAAGAAATTTGCTGTGATCAGATGCAAGTATGCCTCATGGTAACCCCTGAAAAATGCCTTCAGCATCTGCCAGACTAACACAGGGCATGGTGTTCAGGAGAAATTAGAGGTTGTACCTTTCAGTATTTTTAAAATCAGATTTACCTTGGGAATTAGGAGAACTTCTAATGTCACTGCAGGATCTGTGGCAGAGCCTATCATTGTTCACCAAGTATTCATCCAAATGCTCCCCCTACTTTCCTAGAAGTTCGGATGCCTACGACTGGGCTCATGCCAATGGATTTAGTGGAAAGGATATGGCCACCCACAGGTCTGGCCCTTAAAAGCAACTTATGTGGTCTTTCAGCTCTTTCTTCTCATGTGTGGGGCCTTCCCTTCAGGCCGTTCTTCAGATGGTACAGCCACAGGTGGAAGAACCACCTGGCTCACTCACGTTGAATTTACATCAATAAGTAATTAATCTTTAATTTGTTATGTCAGTGCGATTTTAGCATTTATTTGTTACCACAGCATTGTTTATTTCATTCTAGTATCTAAAATTTGCAATAGGTGACATAGTTTAAAGGGCTGAGCAGTAGGGTGTGAGTAAACTGATATCACAGAAAAGAGAACACAACGAATGTTCTATGAGGTGGCAAAACATTGGCAACATTGTTTCTTGCAATACCTTGGAGGCAGATCATGTGAGAAATAAATATTAAGTGCCATTGAGATTTAGGGGATTGTTTTATTTCCGCAGCATAGATGAGTCTGACATGACTGACTCTTAGCTGCTCAGCTGCTCCCCAATGTTCCCCACTAGTTTTTCAACGTCTGCACTTCTTTTGACAGAGAACAGAGGTGGAATTGAAGCGCTTAACATTCCAGATGGAAGTACCGAATTGTTGAAAAGCATTCATGGGTTCAGTCAATATTGTTAAAATACTTTCTATCTCCAGGACTCTGTTAACAGTTGTGGGGGAAAGATAAAGACCCTGCCCTCAGAAAGAACAACTGGATAACTATAAAACAGCTAAACTAATGAAATAACTAAAGCAGAAAGCACCATATGTCACAAATAGAGCAGTGCACACAAAGTGCCATGGGAGGCAGAAAAGAAAGTACTTTTAGGTGGGGATTCTGGAAATTCTTCATTGAGGAAGGAATATTTTAGGTAGCCTTGAATGGAATTGCCAGGGGTGTTTGGGGAAAGTTGAGGGTGGGTTTGAAGGAGAACATTGCCGGAAAGAGCAAAGATGTCACACAGAACAGCATCCAATACTGTCCAATGGTATACACAGGTGACTGATTTCAGTTCTCTTCCTATTTACTCCTGAAAAGGTGATAAAGGACAAAAGGGGATAAGACTACTACTCCTCAATCCAAAAGGTTCTCTCAGTCATCCGATTTCATAGTGAAAGGGTTTCTAATTATATACTGCATCATACAACTAAGTGCTAATTACATATAGTCTTTTTTTTTCTCTGATAGGATTGAAAACTCAGTGATAAGGGTCACATTTTTCTTCTAAAGTTTAATAGCCTATTGGGCACAAAACAAGTATTTGTTTCTGTCTTATTGACAAGATTTTCACAAGTGGTTCTAGAGTTTATTTTTATCCCATGTTATTAGTGACCAGGAAACAAGACGTTGACCTCAACTGAGCACATGCCTCAATCCCACCAAGACTGATTGGATTAGATAGATCTATCGAGAAAGTGATCAACCTACCAATGGAAAATTCAGTGTGCTGGCAGGAACTATACAAAGGGATAATAAAACAAACACATATTTATTTTGTCATTAATGTTATTTGATTAAAAACTAATGTGATAGAAAAATAGTATATAAATGTTTTACACACACACACACACACACACACACACACACACACACATACATATATATGTCCTAGCAACAGCTCTACAAACTTAGTCATTATGTTCTGGCAGATTGGTTTTAGGTCACTAATAAGAGGAGAAGCACCACCATGTACCATTGAAATTTCTCACCAGTGGCTTTCATAGGACAAAAGACAATTTGAGATTCTGATCATATCAATTCTTATTCCTCTGTTGCCTGGTGTATAGATACCATTTATTGTATATTTATTAAGTGGCAGGCTTTAGGCTAACTGCATGATATGCAGCATCTCATTTTATGTAACCCTCATAGTAGCATAATGAGATAAGAAACAGTGGTCACATTTGCTGATGTGTAAACTGAGGATTAGAGACATCAGCTGGCAATGTCAAGATACAAACTTAGAGCTGCTGTACTCTGAAGAACATAATTCAAGCAATCAAATTTCAGTGTCCCAAATTATGATGTCACACAATATTCTCTGACAGCACATACTGTCACCTGTAAGTTTGGAAGAGAAAGAACAATGCTTATTGCTTTTAAGCTGTCATTTTTTGTTATTGCTATGATTGCTAAATAAAGATGTTTTGGTAGTCAAGAGAAATAATTTAATGAGATAAAAGGTTATTTCCTAAGAAAAAGATATCAAATGGAACCTGGGAAACATCTAGATAATTTAATTGAAAACAATTGAAATTTTCAAATAATTTTCAGCTTGATACATTTAGGTTTTTTTTTTAAGAATTAATTTATTTTGGATGTATAAACATAATCCTTACATCATAAATTATTTCTTCCACAGACTTGAAATCTAAAGTTTCAATGAACTTAATAAAATATGTATCCAATATGATATTACTAGAAAATATATAAAAAATTATGCCAAATGAAAATACCATAGAGGAATCCAGCTGAAGAAAGGTTTTCATACACAAGTCTAAGAAAAATTCTTCCTTGCTTCCACAACTTTGAATATATAAATCTTAGTTATTTTCAACAAAATTAGAATATCATATTTCCCAAGGTTATAAACCACTGTGCATCTGTGTTACAGACACACACACACACACACACACACACACACACACACACACACATTTAGCTATATTTTGCTTTCAAATGACAATTTTGGTTATTCAAAGTATAAATATTTAAGTTGCTTAAAATTTCTTAGAAAATAGAAATATGCTTAGGTAATCTTGATTCATGTCACTGTTTTTTGGCACAAGGTCAATGGACATAGCATTTGAATATTTTCCCAGATTATTATGTTTATCCATCCATCTAACCACACATGCATTGAAATATAACTTTGATTTCAAATATTTGCTTGAGTTTCTACATATCTCTGTAAATAGTAAAAATAGTATTTGCCCATTCACCCTAGGGTCTACATGAAGGGCTCACTATTTTGATGGAAGGTTTTACGTCAATCCAAAATGGTATTATTAAGTTAAGGGTAAATCTGTTGCTAGAATTGTCTACCTAAAACAGAATCACCCAGGAAGAATCAGAGATCAAAGGAAAAGATAATGTTAGCTATTGTTAGATAAGGTTCCTATTATAATTAATCAGCTATAACTTTAAGCAGTATGTGGTAGAATACTTTGAGACCTTTTCCAGCCTCTTTTTTTTTTTTTTCCAGAAAGAGAGGCTTTTTTTCTAAGGCAATGATAAGGTGATGCAGAGCATGCTTAAGTTTTAACTCTAAGCAAGATCTGGGGAAGTTATGTTCTATTTGAGAACATACCTTTATGTGACTTAATTTGTTAAGTAAAAAGATATTTCAAGGTGTTCTGCGAACTGCTTTGGGCATATCATAACCTAGGACCAACCTAGCTCTGGAAGGTAAGAAAAAATGGGAAATAATTCATCAAAAACAAATTTAATCAAAGATGTCACTCATCTAAATGTGTACAAATTAAGTTTTTAAACAATTTAAATCTTAAAAATATAGGAATATATCAAGTATAAATATATGTTGGGAAAAAGAGGGAGAAAGACTTGAACAGAGACCATCAATGAGATGCAGTCTTATTTCTTGCCTTGGTTAGAGTCACTTGCAAATTTAGGATTTTTTTTTATTATTACAGAGAGAGAAAGAGGAAAGAAAACCTTATCTAGACATATAACCAGTCTTTTTTTAGTCTTTCTTTTGATAAGGGATTTGAAATATGGATGTATTACTGTATTTCAGTTAAATTGTGCTCTGAAATTTAATCTCCAATTTCATTAAACAGAATCTTGATCTCTTCTTTTAATGAGCTTAAGATTTTGCAAATTATGCACAGAATATCTAACTCTTTATATCTTATATTTTTATTTCTCATGATCTTTCTGCAAACCCGTCTTTCCCACATGATCTTTCAGCTAGAACACCTCAGACTGACAGCTTTGGCTAGGGACATGCAATGTCTGCAATTAAAACTTGGGTAAGTCCTCTTCGTCACAAAAAATAAATATAATTTATAAAAATTGAGTCACAGTTATTTGTTTTCCACCAGCCTATGTTTCTGAGTTGTTCCTAGGATATGAAACACCCAAAGCTAATTTTCAATTTGGTGGCTGTGTTCATAAATGTGAAATACAGGATGGCTGGATTTTTGACCCATTTCTCATTCCAAAACTATATTACGAACATCCCCTATGGTGAAATATGAAACACAAATACATGAACCTGTTATAAAGAAAACTTTTTTTAAAGTTACGTTCTACTGAAGGACTTTCAGTATAAAAATTTGAGAAAGAAGAAACAATGGAGTGCTATAATTATAACATTAACACTTTTCATTTTTCCCATTTCTTTCTATTACCACATAAAAATGGCTCTATTGCCCCATCACCTACTTTTTTAATACATTTCTGATGTCCTTTGAAAATTTAGCAAAAAATACCTTTGTATCGATGTCTAAATATTCCACTGCAGGTTGAAAAGCAAAACTTTTTATTAAAAGGATGCAGGGTGTACAATGCTACACAAATGGCTTGAGCAATGTTTGTCATTGATTTTTTTTAAAATGATGAGCTAACAATAAATTTAAAAATGACCAACTTGGGCAATGCAAGCTAAAGAGTTAATGCTCAAATCAGTTGCTTATCCAATATGACAAGTTGAGTAAGTTACTGTGTTAATAGAGTAAAAATGATTCTCTGTTAAGTCTTATAAAGAAACTGTGTATAAACCTTTCTAAGTATATGGCAAAGATATAGAAAAATATCCATTAGTTTTAGAAAATTGACAAAATATAAAAGTGGCTTTAAATAACAAGAGGTTGTTATACCTGCCTTAATTTTAAAACAGTCCCTTTCAACAGTTCAAGAGAACCTACTCTGCTCCAGGCCGTATGTGTCCTGGACACAGTGGGGAAGGGAGAAGGCATATCCGCCTAAGTGTAATTGGTGTAGAAATAGAAGAAGAAAAGTTAGGCAAGTAGAATTTTTTACAATAAGTGAGTAAATAAAACATGACATTTTACTTGGGTCATGAAAGGTGAGTAGGAATTTTCTAGCTAAAAGAAGGAAAGGAGGGTGCTCTACACAAAGAGAAGGCATGGCTAAACAGCACAGAGGTTGGAAAACATGTGCAATATGTGGGAAATGCAAAGCAGGTTGACTGAACAGCAGCATAAAGGGGATAAAAAAATGGGAACTAACATAAGAAAGTTGATCGATGGCCTCATTATGAGGGCTATAAATATCATATTACAGAGTTTGCATTATCTTCTGAGCAATAACATGGGAACTTATATAGTCGGATCAGCATTTAGAAAGAAAATTCTCATGAAACTGTGAAAATTAAGTTGAAAGGGGAAGAGATCTATCTGCCTAGGGTGAGGAGAGCACAAAGGATGCATTTTCAGCAAACAGCCCAGGAGAATAGAGCAGCCAAGGTAGTGTGAGGGCGGGAGTCTGCAGGCCACAGGGCAGCAGGGGGAAGTGGGAAACAGGTGGATTCACGACAGACCACAGTGGTGGCTTGACTTCAACTTGATCGCTTTGATGTAGGGGTGGAAAAGGAAGAAGGGAGGGTGTGGATTCTAAAATGGATGTTCTATTAAGGAAATACACAGTTGCTATTTCAATATTTCAATAGGTTTTAGAAAACATGGTATAAAACCTCAATTATTTTAGGGACTTTGAAAAAAGTGTTAATAACTGTAGAGGAAATAAAATATATTCCCCTATTTAAGAAGAGACATGTCTTCACTTCTGTCATTCTCTAAACAAGGTCCTATATGTCAATTTGTAAATAGCTATACTCATTAGTAACTGGTCTATTTTTACAGAAAAACTTAGATATATTTTTTATATTCTGATTTCTCCCCATCTACCAGCCCCCTGTTCATTTCAAATCTATTTACTTTTTTCTTACTGAATAAAATTTTCTATGTCCTGTATTATTTATTCATGTTTTTCTCTCTCTTAAAAAGTAAATAAATAAGCCTCTTTCTCCCTCTCTGTCCAGCCTCCCTACTCCAACCTGCAAACCTGCACTCCAGTCCCCACGCACCTCTCCTGCTTGGGCACCTCAGTGGCTCACTTCTCTGTGAAGACATCAGTAGTTCCATGGCTTTCTGGACTGTTCCACATCTTTTAATTCTTGAATTTTCTGGTGTGTTTTTAGCCCACCAGACAGTGCATACTGCTTTGTAATGGTGCTATTTCATGCGTTCATTTATTGCACAAATCTCCATTGAGTACCTCGTTCATAGAAGGCACTATTCTAGGAATTTTATGTGTAGTTCATCACTTTCATCACTTTAAACTATAAGATCTTTGGGAGAAAAACTGAGTATAATTCATCTTTGTAGTCCCACCATAAACAAATTAGTAGACTGTTAATAAATACTGACTCCACACATGTGTGCATGTATAAATATGTGGTGTGCTTATGTATACACTAATGCATAAAAATAATTATATCGCTGTTTTTATATCTAAAAATGACAGAAGGAAGTGCTAACAAAATAAATTAATGATGATGAATCTTATGGTGAATTGTATAATTGTATACAAAATATATGTTCTGTCCTTCTTGCATTAAAGTTTTATGTATAACTAATAACTAGCCTTTTGAAAATATCTGCCCATTGTCAGATGAAACTTGCACTATTCTATATGTTTTCTCTTTTTTATCTCTGAAAGAACTATTCATAGAATTATGCCACTTATCTTTTTTTCAAAAATAGCACATAGGCATTGAAATGTCAAAGCAAATGGAAAAAGAAAATTTCATTTTGACTGTGACAACACCAAAAGATGAATAAATAAGTAAATGCAGCTTTTTCTACAAAGTGAGAAAAACAAAGCCACTATCAGTGCACTGTGAGTAAAATTCTGCTGTTTATTATCACTTAGAAAGAGGAAATGGTGAAATTCAAGGTAAAATATTTTGTTCATATCTGAAAACACCATTGCCAGGGGGGTGCAGTGATGTGAGCGTGTTGACCTTTTCAAGGCAGGAAGTCTCACCAGGAAGCAAAAATGTTAGTGCCTTTGAATCATCACAAAATTATCAGCTGTACTTGTTCCACCTCCTCCATGCCCCTGCACCACCCAGGCTAAATAGGTAGATTATCATTTCACAAAATGAAACTTGTGTTATGCTAAGAGACTTTATAGATTAAACACACACACACACACACACACACACATACACACACAAAAACAATGAAATAGACCAGAAAAGGTGGTTTGAAGGAAATAATAGGAGCCCAGGTATAGTAACCATATATATCATATTTACTAAATATAGAGAGTTATTAACTAGTTGATTAACTGTGACCTTGTCCCCCACTAGCCATGATCAACAAGCTAGTGCCCCAATTCCTTCTATACAACCATAGACAGATCAGTATCTACAATTGTTTTTCTCTTACATAGAGTTTTGATAATTGGAACATAACTGAATCATTTGCTATAGAACATCTGCTATCAACTGACTGGCATGGATTACGGTTAGGGTGCTCTAATTCCACAGCAGTAATTATTACACACCTCTCCAGATTACCATATTCTGGTCACCTTCCATTTGAGGACCATTTTCTAGTTACAGAATCTCTACATTCAGAGTCAAAACAATATCTGCAAATTCACATAACAGAACTTACCCCATGTTCTCTGTAATATTTCCATAAGCCCAATTCTGATGACTGAACACTTATTTGTATTTATTTTATAAACTTTTGTTAAATCAGTTCAATGAATGGTTTCTACTTTTAGGGCCCATTCAATTCAATGTGTTCATCATGCGAGTCATCCAAACTAATTTCTGAAAGGGATGGCATTTACTACCCAGCCTGTCCCTTCCAGAGCCATAATGCTTACCAGTTAGAGTTTACCTGAGTCAGATATGCATCCTGTAAAAACATTTCCCAAAGTGTACATGCAAAAGCTCTATTCTTTCAGGCTTTGAGGAATCAAAGGAGAAATACTTGTTAGTCTATTAAGTTTGGATATTGTCAGGGCTCAGAACATGATATCCCAAAGTATGGTGCTTTCACATGCTGAGTGCTTTGAGCTGAAGAAGAATGGAGAACCTGGGAAGCAAGTCACCTCCTACCTGTTTGGCATCCCTTTCTCCCTCTCCCTTTTCTCCCCCAGGCAGGTCACAAAACTAGAATTCCTCTCCCTACAGCAGCCGTAAAACCTAGAAAGATCACTCTCTGAATTTCACCTCCCCTCTAAGGTCCTCACGTTTCAAGTGTCCTTCCCCATACCTGGGGGAATGAGTGTCTTACAGAAAGACAGAAAAGAATATGGCCTTGCTCAACCCGCCCCCCCAGCTTATTGCGCTAAATCATACCATTTTTGTCCAATCACGTTTCTCCACAACTATCCAATTCTTTCGTCAGACTTAACATAAAAATAGTTTTCTCTGGGTCTTTGGGTCTTTATTTCTAAAGGCTCCCATGTCACAAAAAATTTTGATAAGTAGATTTTGTATTCTTTTCTCTTACTTACCTTTTATTATGGCGGTGTCAGCCATGACCCTTGCCATGGGTGAGGTAAAGGTATTACTATTTATCCCCTACAATACTGTACATATTTATCTCTATTTCAACATATTGTATGTCTATTAAAAACTCTGAAATGTCATTTATCAATACTGCAATCAAATAGCATTTATTATATACATATATAATTTTACTTTATTATCTGGATTCTCCTAATTTATCTTTCTGGGATGGTTGTATCTATATTTGATCATGTCTCGACATTTAGGGAGACTTCTCAGTCTCTGGTCTGCAATTTTACAAAGTTCAGATTTTAAATGCTAAGTTCCAATAACAATTTCTACGGCCTTTTGCAACCTCTCTTCTTAATTACCAAGGGCATAAATTTTACTTTATACCATACATATAATGCAAAATGCTTGACAGTATATATTTATCCATAGAAAGGTTATTTTTCTATTTTTCAAGATAAAATTTTGATCTTCTCATTTCCAGATGCTTTGTCATGTGCCTTTGAGTTTGTTGGAACTACTGCAGAAATTGGAATGTGGCTTATACCCCACTTCTAATTTGAAGCTGAAAACAGCTTTATAGAAAATAGAAATGCCATGATAATTTCTTTGTCACATCATTAATCATGTCCCTTCCTCACCAGTAGAAGCTGATCACAATTTTCCTTATTTTACCTTCTTACACCCTGTTATTTAGGCTATATAGTGTCACATGCAAACTGTTCATACTGGCCACTAGTACTTCAAAGTCACTGAGCTGAACATCTGTCCCAGCAGACTCACCTCCTATTACAAAGGAGCAAATAATGTTAAACTGTATACATCTATTCATCTAAAATTCTGGGTCTGTGTTAGGAGTAGGGGGAACATAAAATTTGTAGAAGGCATCAGTGAATCATTATTTTTGCAACATATAATTGAGCATCCTTTTTGTTTATGCCTAAGCTGATAAAGTAATTCTTTAGAAAAGAAGCAAGAGAGATAGTTGCTTTATGTTTTGGAAATATTCCATAACCCAGAAAAATCCCTGGACAACCATACGGGGTGGTCACCCTGGGTCCCAGTTGGCCAAGACCTCAACTGGCCAGCACATGCAGGTAAAGGGAATAGAACTCACAGGTATACACTTCATATCAAAGGTTAAATATGTCTCTTTCAACTTTTATATCATCCCTTCCTGGCTTCCAAGGCTTCCCTCTTTCGTGACATTTTCCTTCTGTGAGGAAGTCTCAGGTATTAAATGTTAAACTAATTATATTCTTGGATAAGACACATTGGAGGGAGAAATATGTAGTCAGTCTTGGAGCCTACTGGGAAGACCTCTGATCGATTTTATGCCAACAGATGAGGTTACCAAAGCTCTCAGCAGAAAGCGTACTTCTCTGAAGTTCTTAATAACTGCTTTCCTCTTCCTTGGTCTATAGTTGATGTTATGGTAATTTTGATACCTTCCACAGCTTAGAGTTAAGTGCACAGAGAAGATTTTCAATGACTACTTGTTGAGTGATTCAAACCAAAACCTACTCGCAGGACTGATTGCTGGAGGAAACCATTCCTGAAGGGGTACCAGCATCTCATCTTGCTAATTATTGGAGCACATCTCTTTTTTAATTTACAAAAGCATCTCTATTAGAGGACCTAGAGCTTTCTTACAAAGCTATTTTCTCCTAGCTTTCTGAAATTTTATTATGCCTTTATACACATTTTTCTGGCATTGGGTTTATGAGTGCTAAATGACAAGATTTCTCATATAAGTATTCACTTTTTAACCTATTAATGCTTTTTCTAGCATCTACCTAACCATAAAAAAGTTTCCTAATATTCTTTCCATCAGCCAACATTCTAAGTAAGCTTATTTCTAATAATTAATTCTTAAAAGAAAAACCTAACATAAAACTATAATCTACCAAATATCTGAAAAGACTGAAACTTGCTGAATGCATTGATTTTTTGAAAGCCCAGAATCACCTTTTGCCTAAACATCACTCGCAGGAATCATGTATTTATTTCTTTGCCTTCTATACAATTGAATCAAGGTTGGAGCCAATAAAGAGCCCTCATTACTGCTGTCATTTTGAAATCTCATCTCATTCTGATGGACTGTCAATACCATGAGTCTTTTTCTCAATCTTTCAAAGGCACACAGCCCCCAGTGTTATCTAGGAATTCATCGTCACTTATATACTATTATCTCAGTAATTGAAGAGGAGTTTAGGACTAGAATTTACACCAAAGTGAAGAAGGATAATACTTCTTTCATTTCTCACTCTTAGCACTTAGTCATAAGCACAGATTGATTTGAGCTCATCCTATTATCCCTGGTACCATTTTATACCCTTAGCATTCCACATATAAGGTTGCTTTAGTTAAAACATCATAGAGGTTTTTGGTGTTTGGAAGCTGGGAAAAAGAATCAATTAAAAACTGTAGGTAATTACTTAGCTTTGAAAGAAGTGAAGATGTTTATCTGTCTTTGAGACACACTATGGCTTAGTTTCGGAAAGCTATCTTGTTGGTGATTCTACATGCCTCTCCCCAATCCATTTTCTATCCTTCCTCATTCTGCTCTGAGTCACCAAAGTCTAATCCTTGGAGACTGTGGTTTTTTGGTGATGACTGACATCTGGTTGGATTCAGCTAATGGGAGGCACTGGTTGGAGAACAGAGGACAACAGAGAGAATGGGGGTATTTCTTCTCCCTCCTTTCTAGTCATAGCATCTCAGTTTTGGATGTGGCTGAGCCATCTGGGAACATCCTTCCTACTGGGTAGACCCTCATTCAGTGTTCAAATTTTACAGGTCCCCAGTAACACTGTTTTCTTCCATTATCCCTTAAGACCTGAGCAGAAGGGTTAGGTACCAGTTCTCCAAAATCACTCATCTCTGAGTGCCTCACCATCCCTTTTGTGTTCCCTTATCCCTGAGTCAATATACTCCACAGCTGTAATCTCCTTGGGGTGGGGATTTTGGTCTTGTTCATCTCTTTATCTCTACCAGACACAGACGATTACCTAGGCATACTAAGTACTAATAAATCCTTGAAAGTTCAGTGTGGAGTAAGACAAGATTTTAGGATGTCTACAAGTGTTTACTGCACACATATATACTTGCAACTTTCAAGATTTAAAGACCATGATACACTGGAAAGTGCACAGACTTCCGTATCATACAATACTGGGTTTCTTGCTACCTCTGCCCCTTATCTTTCAAGGATCATGGCCAGTTCTCTGGGCCTCTATTTCTTCATCTGTAAAATGGTGATAATAATACTATTAATAAATATCTCATGGTGATACTGTGAGGATTACATGAGAGAAGGTCTATAAAACACCCAGCACTCTCTCTGGCACATTGGATCTAATCCCTGTACTCTTGCTTCAGGATAAATGTATTTTCAAAATTTGGCTAGCTTTCTTCTTTCCCACAGGATAATAGAGCTGTGAAAAAGAACAGGCTCAGAACAGCCACTCAATCAAAATTACCAAATGCTGAAAAGGTCAAAGCAGGATAGCATACCTTTATAATTCACAGATTATTGAATATATTAACATTCCAATTCCTCATTCTTAAAGAAAAGATTATAATAAAGACCCAAAATGGCCACACATTAATCCTCTCCTATGACGATAATTGTTCCTTTTCTGGGAAATGTACAAATGTAACCTCTGCTGACACTGAACTATAATTTGGATGCCACACTGTGTTTCTGGTTCTGATAACAAACGGATACCCAGGAGGAGAGCAATGGGAGCTAGGCTAGATGCTCACAAAAGAAAAAGGCTTTCAAATATGCTGTGGGTTAATTTCAACCAATCTGCCAGGTCTAGAAAATTATGTAATTGACATCCCTGCTTAAGAATATTTTGAGCTTTCACAAGGCTGGGCTGGGCTTTTTGCATAGGCTTTAAACAAGCAATCAAACATCTGCTTTCAAAATTAAAGAGCCAAAAGACTAACTGATGTGAGCTCATGATTACAATGTCAAATATTTCTTTGTAACTGTTGGACCATTTTCAACTCAATCAGTTTTATTTTTATTTCTTGTAATATTTCCAGGGATAACATAGACTCATAATCAAAGCCTGTAGAGTTTTAAAGGGCTCTAGGGGCCACTTAGCCCATCCTTCTCATTTTATAGATGAGAAAACTGAGGACCACAGAGGGTAAGTGGCTTGTCTGAGGTCTCAAAGTTAGTTTATAGCTAGGCCAGAATAACATGGAAATCAACTTGAATTTCAAAGAGACACCTGTTGAAATTATTTCATGCAGGTTTCATTGTCTTTAAAACTTCTCTTTAAGAAGAAGCTTAATAAGCTCTATGGTGAGGGAATCACAAAACCAGTTGTTTGGATCCCTTGAAGACAATCATGAAAATTACGAAGGATAAACATTTTGGTATTAAGAGCTGTACTCCTGAAATCTCCTAAGGGAATGCCCAGCACTTCACTTCTTCCCTTCCAGCAGGCACTTAGTGGACCAAGACTATGCAACAAGGTTAGGCAACATGTCATTAAAACAATTCATTAAAAACAACTAATTATTTGGGAGGATCAAACTCATTATTTGATAAGAGTTCAAAATTAGTTGCTTGAAGAAATTTGGTGCAAAATACTTAAAAAATAGTTTCACTTATTAAGGGGTGGCATTGGCATAATAGTGGGGGGGGGTGGCAAGAATGATGCAGGTGATAGAAAAGGCTCATTGAAATAACATAGCATGTGTCCTCTGGACAAGCATATAATCTGTAAAGGAGATGAATCTGCATCCAGCCCATATGGCCTTCTGTTAGAGAACATGGGTCCTAAGTACCCATTTCAAAGTTCTGTAATACAACCTGTAATAGGCCCTGGTTTTATAAAATTTTTTTCTTTTGGCAGGCTAAGGAGAGATTTCATTTTGATTGATAATAATTCACAAAATAAATAAGTAAAAAGAGAACTATTGCTTATAAGTGGTTGACCTTCATTACCAGGAACATGTCAGATCTCTCTCTTTTCTGTTTTGGGCTATGATAAGGATTCAGTGTTGTCCTCATGGTAGAGAATTTTGTTGTATTGTTTCTTCTTCCCAGGCAAAAGATTACCCTTAGTTCTGAATGTTTCTTCCCCAGAGAGCAGGGTAGAAAGGTATTTTCTAATCCCTCAAGACTCTGGTTGACTTCGTATGGATTGGCTTGAGTTAGATAAACTCTGCCAGTAATCCTAGAACTCTCTGGCCTACTTCTTTACGTATTAAAAATACAACTTCTAAAAGCTTCTTTGATCCCTTATTTTCTATTGAACTGACATTGCAAAGTAAATAAAATCAAGAGAGTAAATGTAGATTTCCAACATGCGATCCCTCTTGTCACCTGGCTTACCTATTCTTACCTACTGTGCTAGTTATTTTTCTTTTGTTCCCAGCTCCCAATGCCAGATCCATTTCTCAGCCCTGCTTGGTGTCCTGAAAGCCTGACATCTGTGGGCTGCATATTCCAGCGCTCTTACCCTGTGACTTCCTGTTGGGTAAGGCAGAGTGGAAGGATAAAAATGCTATCTTAGATTCTAGTAAAAGACATATTTTTCTAAGGCCAGAGCTCCTGTTTGGCTGCCTCGTCCTCTAGGCTGCAAGTCTCACTGGACTCTGGTAAAATGGTTTTCTTCCTTAATTCCTCTGGCCTAAGAGTTGCAATGGTTTCCAACTGTTGCTAGACCGAGAGCACTTCACATTTCCCAGGTGGTTTCTTTGTCCTCATCCTTACCTCCTTACATAATACTGTCTACCTTCATGAATATCACTTTTGTGTGAGCCATTTTTTCCTTGCCTGGACACTGACTGATAAAACCCTATCGCTATGGTTCTAATCTTTGTCTATATTCCATTACATAATTACTCTTGATGGCAGTGTAGGCAAAAGCTACCTCATTTGCTAGCATCCTTAGCATCTATCACAAAGGCACGCAATTGGCATTTGATTGAGAACACTGACTGATTACATAGGGGATGGACTGGCTGTTCTTATTAAAAACTGCTTCTAAAAGTCTTCCCAAAACCATTTCAGAACACACAGTCTGCTAATCAGCTAGAATTATTTATACCTTTTATCTGTATCATGACACCAGGGTATTTATTTCATAGCCAGAAAAAAAAATGTAAGGTATTCACTATTCCCAGTTTATAGTGTGCTTAGACACAAACAATAAAATATCACTTTGTATCATATAGGTTTGGCTTTTTAGAGGCTTTGTTCATGAGAGATTATGTGAAGGGATTCATAATTTGTGGAAGTTTCTGATCTTCATGTGCATCTGACTGCCCCAATGGATCTTGCCTAAAATTTTAATCTTCCACTAATAATTTCATTCCTTTGGGTAAACTATTGCTTCACATTTAAAACAAATTATTTTTTTGAGCACCTGCCACATAACATCTTCTAGACCTTGCTCTAGGTAAAAGGATTATGGTGGTACAGAAAATAGATGTGTATAACAAATCAATAACAAATGAATAACTTAAATAGTTTAAGAAGTAAAGAAATAAGGGGAAGACAATAAAACACGGTGATATAATCAAGGGACAGGGAAGGGAAACTTTCAATAGAGTGGCCAGGTAGGCCTTAGATCCTACATGATCTGAGACTAAAATGACAAAAAAACACCAGTATGGAAAGGTATAGGGCAAGGTTAGCAGACTATGGTGGCCCATGGACCAAGTCTAACCTGCCACTGTGTTTTATAAATAAAGTTTTATTGAAACGGAGGAAGAGAGACATGCTCATGTGCTTGTGTATTGTCTATGGCTGCTTTCCTGCTACAGTGGCAGAGTTAAGTAGTTGTGACAGAGACCACATGGCCCCATAGGTGAAAATCTGGCCTTTTATGGTAAAAAATTCTTGATCTTTGGCCTTGAGAAAGAACATTCCAAAGAAAAAGAAGGGCTAGTGTGAGAGCTTTAAGGGAGGAATGTGCTTGGTGGCCAGGGTGACTGGCATACAGCAGTGAGGTGGAGAGTGGCTGAGGACGATGTCCTCGGTGTACAAGGTCAAGACTGTGATGAACTGACTGGGTTTTATTCTATATGGAGAGGTAAACAGTTTTTTCATTGTTTTTTTTTTTTTTGGCCTTTAGTCTGAGAGTAAGGTGGTCTATGTTTGTTTTTGAAATGCCAAACACATTTGAGATGTGTTTTCATAGATAGCTTTTTTAACCTCATTTCTTCCCAACAAATATCTAGGTAAATCAAATTATTGGTCTCATTATAGAGGTTAAAAAAATAAAATAAAATCTAAAAGAGTTTAAGTGACTGGCCAAAGATTTAAAAAAAAAAAAAAAAAAAAGGTGACTGAACTAGGACCTGCTCAAATGCAAGAGGCTGACAATTTCCTGAGAACTGAGAGATGTTTTACTCCCAGTCAACAGTTCTGAGCTCTCCCCCTGTGCAATTCGATTGCTTTGAGATAGGGTAACAACATAATTGGGTGAGCAGAAAGACTGTCCCTTGAATGCATCTTCTATGTGTTTAGTGATGCCTGAAATTCCACTATTAGAAAGTCAACCATGAGGCAGTTTTACCTAGGTTATGGAATAAGTGTTCCCATTTGCTTTGTTCATTGCTGAAAAGCAATTAAAGAAGTGTACTATATTCAAGTAAAAACAAGGCAAGCAAAATCGTAGCCCTTCTGCCCTGAAGACACCCTCAATGCAGACACAGATGTTTTTGGAAAGTTTTGCTTTGATGACACTGCCAACCCTTCTAGTTAGTGTGTGACAAACACCCTTGAGAATGGGGACCACCTCGTACCTGTTCCTGTACATCAGCCTTGGCTCTGTCCTGGACATTCGTTAGATGCTGAGGTGATGTTATTGGAGCAACTGAATGTCTTAGATACAAGTAATTACAGATCAAACCCCAAAATAGAGCAGCTCTTGACTCTGACTTGTATGCAGATGTCAGTAAAATTATGTGATGGGATTGAAAGTGCCTACATAAGCTTCTTTCTCTTCTCTTTACTGGTTGACCCAACCACCTGCTAGCATCATTCCCACATGGGGAAGTGACATTTGGCAGATCACATTGATCCAGCATTGAAGACAGAGGAAGCAGAGGGTGGGACATCTTTCTGGTCAGGTTTGCCACCTTCTCCTTCCATTGCTTTCTTCCCCCTCACTCATCTACAGTCCTAATGAAATTCCCACCAGGTCCCTATGGATTGTTCACGCCAAAGCCCCAGACTAAAAAGCCCATGGTAACTCCTCCAAGCTTGGCTCTGCCCTCAGTTCCAGCTGGGCAGCAACTCATGGAAGGAAATAAGGGCTAAGAACTATGACAAGATTCTAGCCTGGACCATGTGGACAACCTTCAGATGAATCAGAAAAGAAGGCTCTTGACAGCATAAATTCCCTCTTCTTGCCACATAGTCCAACCTCTATCAAGAGAGTCAGCATTTTCTTTTTAACAAACAATGAGGTGATGCTCAGTTCTCCCTGCAGACATGGGGTGAAGATTCTCCTGAGCTGCCTGATCTGCTGCAGTGGCCACTGGCCACATGTGGCTACTGAACACCTCAAATGTGCTCAGGCAACATGCCTAAGTGACAGTGTTTTCCATATATTTGATTAAATAAAACATATCATTAAAGTTCATTCCACCTACTTATTGTTACTTCTTTAAAGAATGAGGCTATTAGAATATTTTAAATTATATTTACATTTGTATAGTGCTGCTTTAGAGGATAGAAATTAAAGCCAGAGTTCCAGAGAGATGAAGAGATAAGATATTAACAGAAGGAGAATAAACACTTCTCACCCAGTTTCCCAATTTGGACATAGAAAAGGCTCCAACATCAACAACTTTCTTTTTCAAAGAGAATAGCACATTAACCCACTGCCATCTTTTGAAAGCTCGCATTACTGAAAATCACGACCATTCCAAACCAAAACTTACTTTAGTTGGTATCGAATGATTCTATTTCGTTCCCTCTTTAAAAGTGGAGATCATGACTATTAGTTTTCTTTATCTATCATAGTCTCTACCAAAATGATGATTAACATAAACACTCAATAAGTATTAATTATCTGATTAACCAAAATAAAATAAAGAGTAGATTTTTAAAATAGTTATTGAGTTAATAGCCAGCTCGGGGAATGTGTGTGTTTATGCATGTGTGCTAGTGTAAGCTACAGACTACTTGGCATGGAGTCACTGAACATGATTCCCACCTCCCCATCTATTGTTGCTAGGGAAATATTTACTAGCAACACACGAGAAGTGTTATGACAGCCGTATTTCCGATGAGGGATCCATATTCTGTTTCCGCTCCAGGCCAAGAAAGCTGCTTCCCACTGAAAGTAGTTTCCTCTCCCTTCCCACTCCAGAACGTATAGAGGAGAAAATTGTTAATTCCACAGACATAATGCTCCTGCCAAAGACACTGGTGGCAACTAGTGCTTGGATTAAAGACTGTAAAGAGTGTTACAGAACCACACAGCTCTGCCTTTCACAAATAATCAAAACTATAATAAAGCAGAAGGGCTTTGAAACAAAGAATGAACAGCATAGATCATGCAGTGTAGTACATGCCAACCAGCAGTACCTATTCCTCAGGTACAAGGCTGTAGAGGAGGAGCTAAGGATAAGAACAGAACCCAAAGTATGCAGAGGTACCAGTTACTGAGTGCACGATCCAAGCACTTTGCAAATATTGTCTGTAATTTTTGTGTTTCTATTCCTATTTTATAGATTCACAAAATGAAACTCAGCCAAACTCATCAGAGTTCACATCTCTAGTGGGTGGTTTTGTTAGGATGGAGAATCAAATATGTCTATAGTCAGTTTGTATAATTTCTTCCTTTCTGTATGTGCATGTTTTTCATATATGATTATTTACAGTAAATTGTACATCATTCTCAGAGTATTTGTTCATTCATTATCAAAATTGTTTGTTTGTTTGTTTCAAGAAATCTGAAGTTAAAGATCCTTTTGGGGATTGTTGTGATTAGTATCCAGCCTATTGGAATCATGATTATGATACACGAAGTAGGAAAAGCTTAGATGACGAGCTTCCTGGATGGAAATCAGTCTTTGAGGGCTTAGTTGTGTGTGGATCACATGCTGTATGCTACATGCTGCATGTGCACAATTCAACTGTGGTGCCCAGAAGAGCCACAGCACCCTGAAAAACCAGATCCTACAGGCCGTTCTCTACCCTTGGGCATTAGTCAAGCATGTATTTCTTTGTTCTGTGAACTGGAGATCTGGCCTATGTAACCCCAAAACCATATATTTGTGACAGCAGAGGTGTGAACTTTTTCATTTCATTTTTGTGACAGTCACTCAGTTTTTCATCTTGGGATGTTTACAACAGAAAAAATAAAAATCCTAAAGGCCGTGGGGGGTGCAAGTCAGGGAGGGAGGAGGTTGTAAGGATAGAGAAGGAAGACATTGATGCTGCCTAGTTTTTTATTTGAGTTATGCTTCTTGACAAAAAGATTCACACAGTCATTTTGAGAAAAACTGAAGCTTCCAAAATACAGCAAACCAAAAGCCTTGAGACTTTCTAACTTCTAGTCTCCCTCTGTGCTGACCACTAGTTCCCACAAACAACAATTCTGCACATTGTACATATTTACATGGTTTTCTATAAAATACTTTAAAATTAGATGCTACCTCCAGGCAGAAGAGGCATCCTTTGATATTGCTCCTCCACAAAGGCTTTGATTTTATTTTAAACAAGTCTGACTTCAGTTTGGAAACCTGCACAGAGGAAAAGGCAGCCCAGGGCGAAGCTGAGTGGTGTCCTAAACATTTCCCACTGGGGTTGGAAAGGGACATCCTCTCCTATTGACAACTTTTGTTCTTGGAAACCTGGCCTAAAGAAAATGGGGACTCTGAATCACTCATGGGAGTCCAGAATAGAAATTATAACTTTTCTACTTTGTTGTAGAAAGAGCTCATGGATCAGATCTCATCGATTCTTTAAACTCTAGTGTCAATGAGATCCTTTGCTCAGAAGGGAGAGGGGAAGGTGAGCAGGAGGGAGCTGGGAAGCTGGGGTTGGGGGGTGGGGGTGGCGTGAGAGGGTGTTTGTGGCAGCACATGTGTGCAGAGACGGGGCAGTGAGGATGCTAGAGAAACACCTAGACTCTTTTCTAGTCTTTTTAGTCCCTGCTGTATCTCATCCCTTGCCATATTAATTTAAGCTATTTAAGCTTTTTTATATGTCTCCTTTCATTAAGGTGAATCATTTGCAGAATTTCTGTCTCCCCCACTCCAGTGAGTTGAAATCTGAATACGAGATGCTGTCTTGTTGTTGCTGCTGTTACTGAGGAGGAGAAGATGAGAATCTCTTCCTGGCTTCTCCTAGTCCATGACACTTTATTCTAGGCTGCAGAACATTTGATTGTTTTCTTCCCTGCTGGTTCTACCTTAGAAGAAATCTCTGGGAGAAAAAAAAAATGCATCCAAAGGAGAGACCCAGGGATGAGAAAGATGTAGTAAGCAGACACAATAATTTGGCCTGAAAAATATCTATTCTATTTTTAACAAGATGTCTTTTGTGTTGTGCCTCCCTAGTGTCAGAATGGTCTTCTGGGAAAAGGCCCAGGACTGATTTCATTGATAAATAAAGAAAAGATCAATTACATGAATAAACTGCTCTGGCCATCTTGAGGAACGCTAGCAGAGGGGCCTTAGGGGGAAGCCAAGGTGAGGACCCTTCTCTGTGTCACAGCCTCAGCCAGGCACTTTGCATGCAGAGTCCCAAAGTGGCTGTTAGCAGAGAATAAAGAAAATAACACCAATGTAGCACCATAAAACTAACATTGGTCTGCACACACATCAAGGTACTGTCAGAAAAAGAAGAGTTGGAAGTACCCATATTGTTGGAAATTGTGACTTTTGACTTAGTCCCTAAAGTATAAAAAAAGACTTGGATGACTCAAGACTTGAACAATGGTGTTAAAATATCCTATACTACCATCACCTAAGTCAGTGGTTTGCAAAAGTTGATCTAAGGCCTATTTATTAAAAATGTCAGTTCTTGGACATCTTCACAATTTCTGTTTCCAAATTGTAAACCTAGGGTGGGCTTGGAAACCACTGTTTCACATTTCAACTTCCCTAGGAGGTTCTCGCCCAGCCTACCAAGACTACAAAGATTTGATCTGTGCACCAGAATTCAGAAAGAGCTGATAGAGGTGTTTTGTCCACAATGATAGACATATCTATCATCCTAGAAATCATTCTTCATATTTATGGTAATAACGTAAACCAAAAGTCAAAATCAAAAGAAAGTAAAATAGGTGAAAAACACTTAAATCTTGGTAACTTGAGAGCAAAGGCCCATTATTTATCAGAATAGGGAAGGAGAGGATGGAGCTAGAGTTTAGGGGATGCTCCCCACGTCACTGAGTCTGAACTAGCAAAATCTCATTTGGTTAGAAATGTCTGCTGATCATTGAGAGATATGGAAGTTGCACTCCAAAAAAGAGGTTGGGGCTGAATATAAAATGAATTTTTTTTTTGTATAGGACTTTGTAATCTAAAGAGAAGATTAAAAAGCAAAAAATTCAGATATTCAGGGAGAAAAGAGCAGCTTGTCTTAAAGCAGTGTTTCTCTGCATGTGGCACTCACACGAGTAGCATCTGCATCACCTGGGAGTTTGTTACAAATGCAAATTCTCAGGCCTTTCTCCAGAATGACTGAATAAACTCTGACCATGGAGCCCAGCAACGTATGTTTTAACAAGCCTGATGCAGCTAACGTTTGAGATGCACAGCACTGAAGGTAGCACATTCAGCAGAGATGTGACTGTCTCCAGTGAAAAGGACTGGGATACCTTTCTGCAGGGTGATCAGTTTCTTCATACACAGCTTCTCAACTGGCTTCAATCTCAGAAGTTTTAAATTCACATAATTAGCTGACCCTTTCACAGTATTGTCACACAGAAAGGGACAATACAATCAAACTCTTTTTATAGTCTCCATTTACTGCAAAACACAGACCTCACTGTGCTCTGTGTTGAAGAAACAGTTTTTCTAGCATCTGCCACTTTTATCACAGCCTCAGAAATATTACAGTTAAATTTCAGCATCTTAATGGCCTGCCAAAGAGGCCTGAACATTAGCTATCAAAGCGTGGGGGAAGAGAAAATAGAACGAAACTGAAGAAACAGAAAGGGAGAAACTGGTAATGAGAGGGTCAGAGGGGTTATACCTTCTAAACTGCCTTTGTGCACTGAGGAATAGACATAGTTCTTACTGATCTCTCAGACCCTAGGACAAGGAACGCAACATAAAACTTAGAGAGCCAATTTTGGCCATGGAATTTCATTCCATTTCACCGTTAATGTGAGCCAAATTATTCAAAGTTTAATATTACTGAATATCCACTTATCCAAACACTGTGCTGGGCATAAATAAATGTATAAGAAGAATTTAAAGCACAGTTCCTCTTATCACACTTTTAGATGAGTTTGCTCAATTATTTTAATTAATTATTTTAAAAATGCATTAATTAAAAAAGTCTTTTGCATGTTTCAAGTCACTGTGGATTATAAGGGTAAGAGACGCAATATAAATGAATGAGCACATAAAAAAGATTATTTTATGTGGTGATGATGTGATCTGATGAAAATAGAACAGCGTGAAAGAGAGAAATGAGGGGTGGGGAGTGGGGTGCAGTTTAGATTGGGGGTCCAATAACTCCTCCGTAAGGAACAGGTATTTGACTTGGAGGATGCGAGCTTTCCAGGCAGAGGAAAGAGCAGGCACAATGGTCCTAGGTAGGGAATGAGTTTGTCATGTTTTAGGACTAGAAAGGCCTGTGGGGCCAGAGCTTTATGGCAAGGCGATGATAGGTCACAGAGAAGTGCAGAGACCAGGTCATATAGGACCTGCAGGCTACAGTAAAGGGATTTATTTTTATGTCAAGTTCTGTTGGAATCTCCATGGGGTGTTAAGCAAAAAGTGTCATATTTTTAAAGAGCTCACTCTAGGTTGGCAAGAGTGTTCTTGCTTTTATGCTTGGGGACAGTGTAAAGTGTTACAACCATTTTAATAAACACATTGACAGTAACAAGTAAAGCTAAATATTGCATTCTCTAAGTGTCAGCAGTTGTATCCCTACGTATATTTCTTTTAGAAATATATGCTGACATGTACCAGCATATACACCAATGAATATTCACAGGAGCACTGTTCATAATAGTCCAAAATGGGAAAAACTCAAATACATATTAAGAGGAGAAGAGATAAATAAATTATAGTATATTTCATGCAATGGAATACTGTTGTGCTGTTTGAAATATGATGAATCCATATGTCCTCCTTTTGAATCTATTTGAGCTCTGGCAACTCTAACCAACAGAGTTTGGTGAAAATTATGGGCTTGTCTTCAAGTCTAGGTCATAAAACGGCATGTTTCTGCCTAGTACTGCAGGAACCTTCACTCTTGTAGTCTTGGGCCAGCATATAAGAAATATGGCTCCTCTGACACAGCCATGCTGTAAGGAAGCCTGAGTCATACAGAGAGGGCACTTGGAGGCACTCTGGTCTGTAGTACTAGCTGCTAGGCCCAGGGGCTAGACTTGTGAGTGGAGAAGACTCCAGATAATTCTAGTCACCAGGCATTTGAGCCTTTCCAGCTGAGACCCCTCACATTATGTAGCAGAGACAAATCTCCAAGATATACCTTGTTTGAATTCCCGACCCATAGAATCTATGAACATGGTAAAATAGTTGTTGTTCTTATGCCACTTTGGAGTGCCAGTTGGGAGTGGTTTGTTATACAGCAATAGAGAACGGAAACAACTATATCAACAAAACCACAGAAACACACAGCAACATGGGTAAATATGTCATAAAAGAAGTTAGATATAGAAATAATAAAAATTGCATGATTTGTTTTATGTACTATTCAAGAAGAAATTAGAAAATTTGTATTATTTGTGGATATATATAATGCAAAGCAAGGAAATGATTACCATAACAAAAATACAGTTAGATAGAAGGAAAAAGTATAGTACACGACAATACAGTAGGGAAATTATAGTTAAAAATAATTTATTGCATATTTCAAAATAACTAGAAAAGAAGAATTGTAATCTTCCCAATACAAAGAAAAGAAAAATGTTTGAAGTGATGGATATCCCAATTACCTTGATTTGCTCGTTACACATTGCATATAGGTAACAAAATATCACATGTACCTAAAAAAATGCACAACTATTACATATCAATTAAAAATTCAAAAAAGATTACATCTAAGGGAGATAAAATAGTTTTGATCAAGGATCCCTTTCCCTGATGCTTCTAGGTGGTAATATTTTATTTGTTGATCTCATTGATAATAGCTACAGGAATATTCACTTTGCAATAATTAATTGAGCAGTGTAATTATGCTTTATACACTTTCCTGCTTATACATTCTGTTACATAACTTTTAAAGAGTATTTTTTAAAAGATTATTCTGGCTGCTGGGCAGAAAATGACTCCAGTAAGGAAGTGTGGAAGTAGGGAAATAAGTTGCAAGGCTGAGTCTGCACTCTATGGGAAGGATGCTGGCAGATCTGACTGGCTGTGCAGACGGTCAAAGGAGGCTGGTTTTGCGATATTTTGGAAGAAGAGGTAATAGGATTTCCTTCTCGATTAGATGGTACTGGAGAGTTCAGGAAAAGAAGAATCAAGAAGGATTATAAATTTTGACTTGAGCAATTTGTTGGATTATGATACTATTAACTGAAATTATTATTCATTTCATTATTACCAACCAGCATTTGATTTTATTGTAATATGCCTAGTTTTCCTGATATGTGCTTTGGGGGTTAGTAAATATGTAAAATTAAAAATCTGGGGACCACTTACTCAGTTTATCAAGACAGGTTAGTACCTTCCTGAAAAATTCATTAAGATTTAAAAACAAATTGTTTTTACTCACACTTGTACCTATCATTCCCAGTTATTATGAAAAAATGCAATATAACTAAAGCAAAGAAACTTCCCTATAGTTTATAGGGTATAATTCCATTTATTCCCTTTTTAATCTTGAGAAGAAATTAAGATAGTCTTGTTAGAAAAAAAAATAGTTAAGCTTGAATTCTAAAATTACAAACCAAACTTTACCATTAACTAGCTCGGTAGTCTTAAGCCAATCACTCGATCTTTCTGTGATTTAGCTTTACACTGTCAAATGGAGATACTAACACATGGCTTACTTACATCTCAATGTTTTTGTGAGAATGAAATCAGCTTGTAAAGTAGCTTGTAACGTGGACATTATTCAGAAATAAAAATGTGTGATAGTCAGGTGTCCTAGCTGAATCCAAATTAGATTGTTAGTGAACCTAAGGAGTAGAGAAGTTCTGAAGGCATCTCTTGGCATGAATTAATTCCTTGAAATGGATGGATGATTTTGTTTATTTCCTGAAGAAGGAGTAGTGGTCTGGTGTGGAGGTGCCATGGAACAGGTGGACAGGGGGTTGGAAGTAGGGGAGGATAATACTGATGACAGACTGTTAATGGTCTTCACTCCACCTGGTATTGAGCCCTCTTTACAAGTGGTAGTTCTGTTTACCAAGGATCTCCAGTTCCCCCTCCATTAGGGCATGTGGTAGAATTGTACTTCTTGGATCTTCCCCTTCCCTAAGTAGGGTTATGCGACAATTATGGCCAATAAGTTGTAAGTGAAAGTGCTATGTATCACTTTCAAGGCAAACATTTAATTGTCCTTGAAATAGTTCCCTTTCCCTCTGGCATAAGAAGCAGCAGAATTTGAGATCAAGGCTAATCCACCCACTTTGGTCTCTGAGGGCCTCCAATAAGCAGAACTCCCTTGCTAACTCCTGATAGACACCTTGTGAGAGATTAAAAAAAAATAAAATAAACTTTTTGGTTTTAAGTCACTGAGATTCAGGGGTAGCATAACTTAGCCAGTCCTAAGGGATACATGAGAAAAGGGCTAGCATAGGTACTAAGGGAGTTTGGCCATACTGCATTTTGTGTGTCTTGGCCAAGCACCTGCTTTCAGGGGACAGGTAACCAAGAATGACTTGGTTAAGGGCAGGAGTTGCCCAAGCCTCATCCCCATTGCCCCAGAGCTCATAGTCCTGCACTGGTACCTCTCAATACCACAGTGGCCTCCTGAAGAGCACTACTAGGTCCAAAGAAGAAGTGAGTAGAACGCTCAGCATTTGAGAAGCCATGCTCTTGTGTTCTCAGGAGGGGCAAATAGTGAAAGAATGTATTCTTGGTGACTCCTGGAAAAAATCTGGAGGAAGAAATAAGTTCCTCGATGGTTAAGAGTTATCATCGTTTGAACACTTATGTTAATATGACCATATTTGAACCCAATGACAGCTGATGCTTAGAAAAATTGGATTATGGTATTATTATTATTATTTGCATTTGATGAAATTATGGACTCACTTGGAAGAAAAGATCTAAGAATCAAATACTTATCATATCCTTGGTGAGAACAGAATGTTGTAATGTGAAAGGAAAGCTAAGAAGAAAATACAAAAAGTAGAAATGAGGCAACTAGCAAATTCCTGAATTCCAAGATCTTTTCCTTTTATTCATTTCCCTTCAGAGCTCACTGATATAAAATCCAGGAGTAGTCACTTTTCATTACTGACCCACAACACTCAATAGACCTGAAAATCAGCCTTGGTTATTTCATTCTGGCCATTAGACTTCTAAATGTTCTGTGGATTATTCCAGATCATGAAGAGAACAGGTAATAGTTAGGATACAATCCTACTAATGAGGTGACATTTATAGGTTTTATTTTTAATACAAGAGGCTAATTATCCACTGAGTGGATACATTTCAGATCTACCAGAATGCAAGGCTATATTTAGTTACACCACACAACCCAGCAGAAAAAGTTGTTTGGGGATGTAATCAAACCACATTTAAATATTTTTAAAGGGTAAATAACTTCATCCCTTGTCACCTATATTTATACTTGCCCTCTCCTTTTAAATTATGCACAACTGTGAAAACACCCTTCTTGGAACCTCATGCCTGATTATATTTCCACCCTGTGTATTTAGGTTATTGGTTACTAGATAATTCTTTTACTTCTTGTTGAATTTACATAAAATGTCCTCACCAAGCTGACAGCTTAAATGGGGAGTGAGTAATATTTGAGTGACTGTTGAGCTTGTTTGCTTTTCCATTTCTAACACCATGTCAATACTTACAGAAGTTGAGTGAACTGCAGACACTTGGAGACATTTCCACGTGATCTCTGTTAACATAGCAAAGTAGAAGTTTGGAAACTGGTGAACTGGATCCACATCAATAAGTAACTCTACTTTGAATGTTTTATTCTTTTCCCCTTAAGCAACAAGTAGCTTTATGTATATTAATCCAAGCATCTGGACAGAAGCAAAAGAATAGAACCAATACCTATACATATATATGCTTGATCCACATGAGGTTAAATAATTGTCAGAATTCTAAAGTTCTTCTTTTCCATAGGCAGAGCAAGTAACACCAGTCCCTTGCTGCTGTCCTTTTTTTTTTTTTTATTCTATTCAAGAGATATTATGAAATGAGGAGGGAACTACACCTGAATGCTTAAAGTATTCCAGGTGCCATGTTCAGTTCTTTATATGTAGCATAATATTTAATATTCACAATAAACCCCAATGGTGCAGACAGCATGTCTCCCACTTCATGAATTAATGAGCAGAAACACAAAGAGTTGTAGGCAAAGTTACACAAAGAGTTGTGGAGAGCCAGACTTCAAACCTCATCAGGATAATCCCTAAGTCTATGTTTCTCTTTCCACCACAGAGACGGCTTGAAGGAGAGTGGAGAGCCAAATATGTCTGCCTGCAGCTTTCAACTCTTTTAGGATCAGTTGCGCCTCCTAGAATTACTCATCATTTGTTTGTTTTCTTCTTTTTATCTTCTGTACTAGAACCTGGCCCTTTCAGGATAACAATGGGATTTTTTAAATCCCCATATTTTTCCCTCATGCCCCTATACATCTAAGATTCTTCTGATATTGTTCTGATGCGTATGTCTTCATTAGTAGTCACTAAGGAAAACTGAGATGTCAGCAAAGTGTTGTTCAAGGACAGTAGTTTTGGGATCACATAAGACCTGGGTTCAAATTCTGATAGTTTCTATAGCTTCCTGAGCCTAAAGTTACATACTTTTTTCCAAGTTTCAATTATTTCATGTATAAGATGAAAAGCAACACAGATCTCTCAGTGTTATGAGATAAATGCAATAATACAGGAAGAATACCTGCTCTCTCTGGAAGAACAATAACTATTAGTTCCCTTCTCTAACTTGTGAGATGATACACACACATATGTCCAGAACTCGGTACGTATTTTCATATGCCTGTCGGAATACCTTGCTCGTAAGATTCTTTGGCACTGATTTCTTTGTTCTCTGACCATGTTCTAGCCTAGTGTTAATGTTCCTTGTATATGAAGTGTTTGCATTTTTGAGATGTTTGTGTCCCGAATGTTAATTGAAATAAATATACAAAATCCGTGTTCTGGTGAAATAAAGCACATTCTCTCTTAAATCCATAAAAAGCTATTTAAATATATCTGTTGCTAATTAAATTCTCCTTTCTTTATATCATTCTTAACTGATTAACGTTTACTACTATGGTAACTTTGTTGTTAATGACTATCTTTTAAGCCCAACTTAGTTTCCACATTATCGATATTTTTCTTTCAATCAACCACAAGTTTAAGGTTTTGTTTTTGCTCATTTCATTAATTCCATTTAACAGTGTATAGCTGCAGATCATGTGGTTTGAATCTTAAACTTACATCATTTATGCATTGTGCTGACAAGGAATAAACAACTCAAGTACCTACACCTCATTTTCTTCTAAGCATAGTGAAGGGAAGTGTGTTAAATTGAGCTGTGGGAAATAACAGAGATTTGTACATTCCTCATATTCAAGGTTTTGCTTTGCTTCCTCAAAATGCAAGACTATCATCTACCCCATTCAAATTATATTAAATGCAGAATGATTCAAATAGTGCCAGCTGCCAATTTAAATTTCAAATGGCCTGCTCATTCGCTGACTCTTCATTCAGTCCTTTTCCTCCCACCCCCCCACCTGTCTTCCTATTTCTTCCTCTAATTTATTTTAAATCTACTTGATAGGTATTTCTCATGGGAGAGCCTGCTCTAAGTGTGTGGTGCCTCTGAGTCAAAAACTGCTTCCATATTTTTCCCTGTGCAACAGCAACATCTTCTAGTTGTCTGCTACTGGTTACAAACAAACCTCCGATAATACCAGATTGTGTTAAAAAATGACTGCCTCATTTTCTAATTGAATTGCTCAGAAACGGGAAATGTCTTTTCTCTTATTTTTTTCCCAGCCTGAAATGAAGACTCTAAACATGACTGAAGCTTGAAAGAAAACATATATGGATTCATGAAAGTGGACTTAGCATGGAGCTTTTGGAACTGTGTCTAGTCTAAACACCGTGCTGTTGTATTACCTGCAGATGAGTTTTCAGAAAGGGAGCACCTTCATGAAACCAGCATCCAGGGCAAGAGACAGGACACCTCCATAATTTGAGCAGTCTTCTTGTGCCCACACCCCCTACCTGGTCACTGTCACACCCCCTAAGAATACCTGCTCTTCTCACTTCCAACACCACATTTTAGCTCTGCTTTCATTGACCTTCGCATGAATGTGATTATACAATGCATAGTCTTTGGTGCCTGGGAAAAACTGACTTTTTTTTCCTTCTGTCACTTACTGAGTGACAGACACCTTAGTTAACAAGTCCAATTTTTCTTCTTCTTTAATAAACTGTATTTATTTTTACTTTATTTATTTATTTATTTATTTATTTATTTATTTATTTTTTTTGAGACAGAGTCTCACTTTCTTGCCCGGGCTAGAGTGAGTGCCGTGGCATCAGCCTAGCTCACAGCAACCTCAGACTCCTGGGCTTAAGCGATCCTACTGCCTCAGCCTCCCGAGTAGCTGGGACTACAGGCATGAGCCACCATGCCCGGCTAATTTTTTTTTTTTGTATATATATTTTTAGTTGGCCAGATAATTTCTTTCTATTTTTAGTAGAGACGGGGTCTCACTCTTGCTCAGGCTGGTCTCGAACTCCTGACCTCGAGCGATCCACCCGCCTCGGCCTCCCAGAGCTAGGATTACAGGCGTGAGCCACCGCGCCCGGCCTATTTTTACTTTAGATTGTAATCTAGTACTATGTTATTTGTTTTCTTCCTCTAATTGTTCTTCCCTTGGTTTTGGGAGCTCTTGCAAGTAGTCTCCTGTGTCCCTTTGACATACCATCTTATTTATTTATTTATTGGCTGCTTCCTTACTTTTTGGCACAGGTACTCTTTTGAATGTTCCAACATTATCTGGTAATGCTGCCTGTCATTTTAAAAATAGAACTGAAGGTTATAGTAGTAGCTCAGTAACTTGCCCAAGATCACTGAGGGAGTAAATGGTAGAAGTAATATTAATATTTAAACCCAGAAACTCTGATGCCCAAGTCCCTGAGTTCTTTGCAATATATCCCCTGCCTTACAAGATAATTAGGGCTAACCAGTGTCAGGACCCACCCAAGTAAGGGCAGCCTCTCCACTAAACGTCCATGGTAAACTCACAAACAGCTGTCTGGCCTTTGTTCCTCTGGAAACAGGATGGAGACTTGAGTACATGATGTTACATTAATCTTGAGAACTGAAATTAATTAAGGAACTATGGAGGAGCTGGGCTGTGTTGACAGTTTGGTGCTCTTATGCACATGTTGGAGTCACACAAAACCATTCTTGGCTTGTTTTTCTTTCCTCGTTCTATTTTCTCCTTTTAGGTATCTGGATTGGTTAGCTATGTAGCTCTTCCAGTAGAATTCTATGATCAAACCAGCTAAGCCTCTGCCTATCTCTGCCTCCACTGCAGGTTTTAGTCAAGAGAAAGGGATTATTATTTTCAGAAGGTGACTTCCCAGAGTTAATCTGTCAGTTACACATTTAAACAGGTTTTGTTTTTAGCTGGCCAAAGTATTCCAACTCAAGTTAGTTTGGCCAAATTGCTGGATTACAAATAGTCATAAGAGAATTTATCACTTGAACACAGGAAACAGCTATTTATGGTTATGAGTCAATACACTTTTCCTAAATGCAGGATGCAAATGCTCATATTGGGGTATGTATACAAAATATCTACAGTAGGCATATAATGGTATACAGTTGACCCTTGAATAACATGGGGGTCAGGGGCACCAACTCCCCTTGCACAGTTGAAAATCCAAGTATAACTTTTAACTCTCTAAAAACTTAGCCACTAATAGCCTACTGCTGATTAGAAACTTTACCAATAACATAAACAGTTCACTAACACCTATTTGTATATGTATTATTTACTGTATTCTAATGAAAGAAAATGTTATTAAGAAAATCATAAGGAAGAGAAAATACATTGACAATATTATACTGTATTTATCCATACTATAAGTTTATGCCATCTATTTATCAGATCCTTTGAAATGGCAGCAACCGCAGCTGCAGACCTTGATCTACGGAACATAGCAAGCAATTCAACTTTTTTTTGTAATGTCATGACTTTTCTCTGTTTCTTAGGAACACTTTCAGCATCACTAGTGGCACTTCATAAGGGCCCCTTGGTGTTAGTCAAGGTTTACAGCATTGCACTAAACACGGGGAACCACAAGAGATCACGTTTTAGTAGCATGTACAAGTTACTGGAGAGACTAAATGCTCAGATGGAGATGATTAGCATTACCTGGCATTTTTAAGCCAATACTTGCAACACCTGAGCTCACCACAATAGCAGGAGGAGGTGGCTACAAAATTATCACAGTAGTATAGCATACACTTCTTAATTTTATGCAGTTATGCTTAATACTGCTTGTTTAGGTTTGTTTACCTTTCTCTTGATTGCAAATGGTGCCATGTTTTGCATAAGTTTTGATAAATTTTAACTTTTTATAATAGATTTGTGTATATTTTCTGATAGCAAATAATAAAATATGCTACTATCTATATATATTTTATACATTCATGACATACCTAATGTTTTTTAATTTTTTCAATATTTCCAGGCTACATGGTTTGCCTGCAAGTTTTTTCAAATTGTTGCAAGTCTCAAAAAAATTTTCCAATATATTTATTGCAAAAAATCCATGTGTAAGTGGGCTCATGCTGTTCAAGCCCCTGTTGTTCAAGGGTCAACTGTACTTATAAATTTAGAGCAGTGCATTATACTTAGATTAATTTAGAGACAAAGGACTTACCACACTGAGTGCACTAATCTTTACCATGCCTTAGCAGTTCACTCAGAAGTCTGAATAAACGTTTCTTTATCCAAAAGAAGAAAACTCTAAATGTTAACAGTTCCATTTCATTTTTATTAAATCCATAAATACTGGGACAAATTATAAAAAATAAATTTAAGAAATTTTCAAATCAGGACCAAGCAAGTAAAAGATAGGTAGCTGTATGGTATACAAAATACACTGACAGTATCACAAGAGGAAAAAAAAATATTAATGGCTACTACACAATTCAAGATTATTAGTGGTGATAAATTCCTCAAGCAATGTACTTAGAGCTTGCACTATCATTCCTAGACATATTATTAATCCATTTCATCATTCAGAGTCTAAACAATGTGTAATGATGCCAATAAAAAGGTAATATAAAACTGTATTTTTGACTTAGGACTGAGAATGTGTTTATAATGTAGCCCAGGAAAGCAGTGATTAATCTGTAGGTCTGATTCTGACATACACTCATCTCATTTCTCACCCAATGACGTGGAATGACTGGAAAAGGAAGGCAGTACCTGAAATCATAATCTTTTGTTTGGGGATTGATTACTATAGTAGAAAAATAGATTATCTCATTATTGACAAAGACACACTTTGTCCATTAGTTTGGGTGTAGAACTTTTCCAAATCATTTTAACAAGTGTCTGAATGTCAGAATCCCCTCTCTAGACCATCGCTCCCCAAATGCCTCTGCCACTCACTGCCCTCCCTTGTCTTCTCATCCTAAAGTTATTTTTGGATCAAGAGGGATAAAAACAAGAAAGAACAATGGAACAGAGCATCCTCACTTTTCTGAACCTGTAAGTTCTATGAAATCTATGTGACAGTGACTATGCCTATGAACTTTGCCTCCATTTTCATTTGAGCCAAATGTCGGTGGTTCTCTTTCATGGCCATGTGGTTGAAGCACTGAATACTCTGAACATCATGCATTATTGTAGATGTAGGGTTTGGTGGAGGCTAAGGGACTGGACCAAAAGTCACATCTGGATAAAAACTGTAATTGCCAGTCATAGATAAGTTAGACAAAGCCCCAGGTGAAAGTGTTACCCTCTAGTCATAATTCTTTTGGAAAAATCCTACAGTAAAATGTAATATGAACTTATTGTGGCTATGAGGTTAAAAAGTAAATCTCAAAGGCAAAAATGCAGCAATAGTTTTAGTTCATTGAACACATTAAAAATTTATCAAATGTTTTTGAAACACACTTTGTCTGCAGGACATCAGACTGAGCAACCCTAGGATTAAAGAAAAACAAAAAAAAATGTATTATTTGTTCTCAACTTACTGGAGAAATCAAACATACCCATCTGAAGCACTAGAGAATAATTACAAAATCATCCAGGCAATATTACATAGTTTGGTCCTAATAAATTGGCACCAAAAGGATGGAGAATGAGGGAGTTAGCATATTATCAGAAATGGACAGAGAAGTCTCTGCACATATCTAGTGAAGTAGTATTTTAAGAGTCATCTTGCTAATTTGCTTATACAATTCTAATTTATTTATGCCTAAAGTAGGCACTTTGAGCCTAAACAGTGTTTAGGACATTCTGGTATTCTAAGACCAATTAGTACATCTTTTAGTTTTGGCAGAGGAATATTCTGTTTTGAACTCTGTTTTATTCTGCAGTAGCCAGAACAGTCTCTGACACATAGTAGGCAATTGACACACAGTAGGCAATCTGTTCTTTAAGTGACTATTTTGAAAACACACAATAATATAGTTGCCTTGGTGATCCCCAAGCCCAAGCCCAAGTTTGATGTTTAGCTAGGAGAACTCACGAGACTCAGCACATAGTCATACTCTTGGCTACGATATATTATAGTGAAAGCATGAAAAGCAGAATCTTCAACAAGAAAGACACATGGATTGAAGTTCAGAGGAAACCAGGCACAAGTTTCTGAGAGTCCTCTCCAAGTGGGGTCGCAAGGGACACACTGAATTCTTCTAACAGTCATTTGTGATGTGTATAAAATGTCGTCTACTAGGGAAAAGCATTAGAGCCTCAGTGCTGTGGACAGGTCATATAGGCACTCTCTGCCATCCTTGGGTATCTGGAATTTTGACTACCAAAATTTTAGACACCCAAAACAAAGCAAGTATTCAGTCTAAACCATATTGTTTAAGTAAACAATTTAGGCACAGTGAACCACTTTTACCAGAGAATGGCAGGAACACTCTCAAAATCCATTGTCTCAGATGCCAGCCATGGGCCCACCTTGCAAGTGGGCTTAAGGATAGCAGACTCAGGCCTGCTGTGCTAACTCTCTTCTGCGCAATAGTTCTACCTATTTCCATTTTGGGAACATCTGATTTTAGGTAGAGATGAAAATCCTAGAAAGAAATGTGGTGTCTTCTTAGCTAATTTATGTATGCATAACTGTTCAGCCTGGGCACACTTCATAGAGGTGCCTTATTTGTAACATAAAGTAGAGTCATATCACCATATCCATCATTGCCCATTATGAGCCCTTGTGATAGCTGCTAATATACAAGTTAAAAGTATTCTCCATGCATTATATCCCCATACTGATACAATATTGTAAAGATTGATCTATGCTTATTTATTTTTAATATTAATAATAATAGTTCTTCTTTCATAGTATATGATGAAAAACATATAAACCAAGAATAGATTACAATGACCAATAGAGGCAAAATTACCTAAAATCTCAGGAAAATAGGCTATGTCAATTTAAAATTGTCAATTTCTTTTACCTACACTTGTATCTCATAAAAAATTCAAAAAAGGCATGACAAACTTGAAGACACGAATGGATACCATCAAATGCTAGAAGAAGAGTGAAAATATTAATTAAATGACACAACTATTAGAATATTCAGATGTTTAGAATTTTATCAGAGGGATTTTTTTCTAAGTTTCTTAACAATTATAATGCTAAACACGTTTGCATTTTACCACTAAATATACCTGCCACCTATGTATATTTGAATGCTGCAGCAAGTTTCTGGTGTTTTACTCCACTTGAATACTCACTGTCCATTTTTATTTCCTGTGCACCGTGTTCATTGGTCATCAACCCAAGCCATAGTGCCCATTTGATAATCTATAGTCATCTGCTTCTCCTCAATGAAGACAGATGGTGGCCATGATGAGGAGGGCTGAGGACTTGAAGTATTTTTTTTTTTACGTGAGATATTTCAATAGGCACTATAGTTTGCAATTTTATTTTTTTAGGGGAAACCGATTTTCAAACAAACTTTTACTTGAAAACTGAGATAAAAAGTAAAAATTAGCTACTGCAGAGTGAAAAATGGGGGAGATCCAACATGACACTCACTTCCTGTCTTCATTTTCCACTCCCAGCAGCTCCTGAGTGACAAGAACAGCTTTCTAGAAGTTAATCTGAGCACTATTTCCTCTACTCATTCTAGCAATTATTTGTTTATTAGTATGCAAACAAGTTAATTTGATTAAGGCCCCAAAGCCAGTTTAGTGGACAGTTGACTTGACTTCAAAGCCTGTTCCTTAAATAAAGTATGATGATATTGAAGTCTTCACTGTTCCTGAGTTGATTTCTGCTGACCCCAGCTTCTCTCCCCTGAGATGGAGTAAAGCAGCCCCAGAGAGATTAGGTGACACGCATGAGTCTTCTTTCCTGTTTGGTGTGACCTAACAATTGAGCTTAGATTTCTTTACTCCCAGAATGTGGAATTGGTTACTATACTAAACCAGAATAGTGTTTTCGTGCCTCTTTTTGTTACACTTCATTCTTTTTAAATATATTTTTTGTCTCCTTCTTTTTGTTTCTTATATTCTATACTCACACTTACGTCTTTTGTCTGTAAATTTCAATCACCAGCATTGTTCTGTGGGAATCAGCAAGTCCCTTTGTGCAGAATAAATTAATACTCATAAAACAATATAAGGAAAAAAAAAGCCTCATCTTATCTGTACTTTTGTCTGATAAATACATGTTATGGTAAATTACCTAATTAAACAAGCATAACACAAAAATTAGATGTTTGTTTCCGTACATCTCTGAAGAAGTAACCATTTTTGTTTCTGTGCTATTTATTATTCTTTCAATTTGCAAAAGCTGAGTAATCAGGAATTCCACACTATGACTTTAATTGCAAGCATATCCACTAAGTGCTGATGTGGGATATTCTGTTGCTGAGCTTTTTAAAAGTGACAACTTTTTTCTTTTCAGTTTTTTTTTCCAGTAATTAAACTGGCCTTATATAATCATACCACACCCTTATCAGCGTGGTATTGTTCTCTAAATGTACAGTTTCGTTTAATAGTCCAATTACTTGACAAAAGATAAAGATGGTGACAATAATAATAGCCTTAACAATAGCTAAAGTTGGTTGTCTCCATACCACGTGCCAGGCATCACTGTAAGCACTTGTGATGTGTTGTTTCATTTAATGATGTCAAGAATATTATTTAAATATTTCCAAATGGACCAAAGGCAAACTAATTCAACTCATGGGCAGTTTGTCTTCTCTGGAGTTCTGCATCACAAAGAATTGGACCTGCACACTCAAATTTGTTGTACATGACACTGCTTTGAGCCATTATTTAACTACTCATCTCCATCCACTTGTGCACCAGTTGTTAATGAATACATTTATTTAGCAGGAAGACTGAAACTCTGTGGTTTCTTTTTCCACACTTTCTGTATCTCACCTACCACCAGGTTCTGCAAATTTTATCTCCTAAATCAGGACTTCTCACACTTCAAGGTGCATATGAATCCCTTGAATCTTGTTAAAATGCAGATTCCGAATCAGCAGTTCTGGGGTATGTCCTGAGAGCCTGCATTTCTAACAAGCTTCCAGGCAAAGCTGCGGATTCAGTGAACTTTGGAAGTGCAAAGTCCTCAACAATTCTAGAATTGATCATTTACTGTGAATGAGTTCATGGGAAGAAATCCCAACATGCCTATGTTTTCTCATTTTGCTTAGAAAACAATTCCTGTCATTCTTCCTTACCCTTTTTCCCTCTTAAGCTGGAAAAGTGCTGGTCAGGCATAAAAGATATTCCTCTGTTACTCTAGTAAGAGAGTTTAAATTTCCAAGTCCTTGTTTTGGGGTAGAGGATCATGAAAGCTTATGAGTTTTTCAGAAAAACTATTCCCAAGTATCTGTATATGATGGCTCTTAACCCAGATGTCTTAATGTCCTAACCCGGCAAAGATTCTGTTTCCAGAAAGTCTCTGAGGGGCATTTAGACAAGAGCCTGGTGAAGTCTGTACTGTGGGCTGGTTGATTTTTAGTGACTCTCAAACTGCAACCTAATTTTCCAAATATATAATGGTGAACCCCTTTTAACCCCTGTAGTTTATCCCACTGCCTCATGGCACCTACTTCATCTACTTTTTATCCTTAGGGATGACCCTGTCTGGAAACGCCTTCCTGATGGAGCAAAGTGCATGGATCCATGGCAGCCTGTGAAAAGATGCTATTAAAAAAGGATTAAAGGGCCAGTTGTGGTGAAAAAATATTGTGAAAAATTCTCAACTGTTATAATTGGTAAGTCAAGGAAATGCAAGTGAAAGTATGTTTATTTTTCATTTACCTATAAGATTGGCCAAAATTAAAAAGAATAGCATCCAGTATTTCTAATAACAATACTGTTGTATGAACAAGTTTGAGGGAAATTTGGAAATACAAATTAAAGACATAGAAATGTTCATGTTCTTTTCTACATGCAATAACTCAACTATTGAAAATTTATTCTAAAGAAATTATTAGGCAATTGTGACAATATAATTTATATACATATATTTAGATAAACAGGGATAGGTATAAATGGCATTTCCTGATATATTAAAAATTAAAAGCAAATAAAATATTTAAAAATGTGGAAATTGTTACATTAGGTTGAACCATCTTGAAACAACTGATATTTGATCATCTATGGCCTAAAAAAGTCACTTTCATACAGTTCATTTAATATTTATATTGCATGCAAATAATGGAATATCAGCACACTATTAAAATGTACACATATGTGTATACATGAACATAGAAAACATGTATGTATGGAAGGTTTTTCACCAAATGTGCTTACATACCAATGTTGGGATTATATTTCCCCTTCTGTTTTTCTATATTTTTATAATTTTTCTCTTAATAAACATGCACAAATGTGTCATTTAAAGATAAATAAATAAAAACGCCAGCATCGAAATAACCAACTAGCAATTTGAAGCTCATTTCCAGTAACCCAAAGTTTGGGGTACTTCGAAGAATTTTCTGCTGATGATGACGTGATAATATGTGTTATTAGGAAAAGTCATTTCCAGTTATTGTGTCGGAATTCAGTAATTACTTTTTCAATAAAGAAAGTGAAAAACCATTAAAAGCAAAAATGTGAAATAAATTAGCTTTATATCCTACACTCAATTAAACTATCATAGCAAGAAGGTAATGAATTAAGATAATTTGAGGATAGGAATAAGGCTTTACAAAGCAGAGATTTAACACTCTTCTAAAATCCATTAAAATACTCTAAAAGAAGATCACAGCAGAGCGGGTAGCCCACAGACACTTCAGAGGCGTCGCAGCGTGCATGCTAAGCAGGTAGAGCCAGACTCTGTGGTCTCAGAAGTCCGGGAGGCGCACGCACGGGGTAGCTGGAGCCTGGAACCCACGGCTTGGTGAGAGCCACCGAACAGCAAAGCCGAGTGTGCCACTGGCCCCCGGCTTTGGAGAGCGGCAGGACAGACCGTTCTCCAGGCACGTGTTTTCTCGAGGCATCCACATCAAATCTGAGCAGTCACTGATTTATAGACATTTAATTTATTATAAGGGGCATGCTTAAAAATGATCAGCTGTTGTCACTCCCCTGCTTAAAACTTTCCAAGGATTTCCAATGCAGTTGGCATAAAAATGAGATTCCTTACAAGAGTCTAGAAGAAGGCCGTCCAGGGTCCAGGTTTTGCATGTCTCTCCAGAGCTGCCCTCCATCATTCACGCCTGCTCTTCTCTGTTTCTGGAACAGGCCAGATTCCTTCCTGCCCCCATGTCTTTGCACGTGCTGTCCCCTCCCCCAGGAATACTCTTTCTCCTGATCTTCGCAAGGCTAGAAATCTGTCATTCAACCTGGGTTCAAATGTCGCCTCTTCAGAGTTCTCCAATAGCCAGACAAATAAAAATAATGTCTTATCTCCTACTCCTACCCCAGTCATTTCCTACCACATCAATGTTTTATGTTTTGTTTTCTTCCCAGTGCATATCACCATCTGTCTCTTCCTTTTATCTGCCCCTCCCCTCATGTTAATATGAACCTACCCCAGAGAGAGAGAGAGAGAGAGACAGAGACAGAGAGAGAGAGAGAGAGAGAGAGAAGGACGGTGCCTATAACAAGATGGAGAGACCACGGATCCCAATTTTTCAAAGTCGCAGCCAGAGCTGGTCCCAGAGGCTTTCTTGACCAAAACATCATACTGCTTTGGTTCTTCTGTTTATTTATTTGACTTGACTTTGATGTAAACTAAATTAACAGTAAGCAGATCAGTACTTAATACTGGTTTGTGTTATTTTTAATACAATCACACATCTGGAAGTTCTGGAATGAGCTTCTAATGGGATCTTTCACTACATGAGAATTATTGTATTTTTTACATAGTCTCAATTAAAAAAAATAAAAAACTTACTTTGGAGAATATGGATTCTAAAAATTGTTTGTGTGTGTGTTTCATTTTCTGAACACGATGGTATGCTTCAATATTGCTGTAATTCCTTTCAAAATACAACCTGGCCCCATTTTAACATGCCTCACCATCTGGGCAGACACCTTTCTCTTGTTCCTTGAAAAATCACTGAAGCGGAGAAGTGTTCTCCTACCCTAGAGGGTGAGTAGATATATTTTTAGGAGTCCTTGAAAATGTCTGTCCTTCGAAAAGGATATGATGCCCTGAATGTGAGTTTGAGAGTTATCGAGGTAAACAGTTAAGAGAAGGATTAGTTACATTTAAAATGCTAACACGTCTTGTGGAGAACAAAGGTTCTATCAGTCATTGGCACCATTTAGTGTTTTAGTTTAATCAGCTTATTTTCCCCTAATACACAGCTGAGACTGGCTGCTCTGGAAGATTCTAAGATTTCCTAGAAAGAAGAAAAGATTAATTTTTTACAAAAAATGCTGCTGCTCTTGTCTCCAAATAGGAGCACCTGGGCACAGGGCATTGGCACAAGAAGGCCAGAGACAGTGGAAAACGAACGTGGGGCTTAGTGAGCTGGAACAAACCAGCATTTTAAAATTTTGCTTATTGGCTTTAAGCTGAGGGAAAGAAAATGGAATTACCTTCCTCCACATTTTCATTGTTGCCAGAATCTGGAATTTATACTATTGCCCTTAGTGGTTTATTTAACCTCTTTATAGTTTAAGGCAACTTTCATAGGTTAACGTGGAAAAACTGGGCCTCGAACCTAATTGCATTAATAAAGCAAACTTCATTCTGAATTTCAAATCCAGTCTATAGATTCTTTAGCTCCCCCTTAGACTGTCACCTCTCAAGCGTGGGACTCCATCATATTCATTGATAAACTCCCAGAGACTTGTACATTTCTTCCAGAGTAAATCCTCAGTGAACACTTGAGCACAAGGGTTGAGATTTGGAGACACAGATGCTCCTAAGCTGGGGCCGGTGTTCCAGGTGTTCTCATTTAAGGAGCTGTTGGTGTCTGTGAAATCCACGTGGCTCAAAAATGACACCTAACTTTCCATTCTCAGTTAGTGTCCTCTCTCCTGCACGAAAGAGGTTCTTTCCATGCCAGGAAAGAAAGGATCAGGCTTGTCCTCCTCCCAGCAGGAGACAGTGGGATCCTCCCAGGCGGAGCTGCCTGAAGCAGCTAAGTGATAATAAGCAGAGAGACACCTAAGAGAGAGAGAGACAGAAACAGCCACTTCTCACCTCTGACCAGGCAGCAACTGGGGAAGGGAAACTTCAGGGGAGAGAAAAAAAACAAAGCAAAACATGTGCTATTCTCATTGCCTCTGCCAAATGAACAGCAAACTTTCTATTTTTATTAACTCTATGAAACACACAAAGCTCAAAAGTATAACGGGGAGGGATGAGGTGTGGGTAAACAGCTCAGTTGTGTACTTCCGTCAACCACTCACAGACCAGAAAGGAGTCTAACTTCACTGGCCCTAGAGAGCCACCAAGTCTTCACAGCTGTAAGGTGACTGGATGCAAAATAAATGAAGTAAAAATATAACACCTAGAATGGGGAAGACTTGAAATAAGTTTAGTAAGGCAAAAAAAAAAAAAAAAAGCCACTCAGTTTCTTATGCATATTACGAGGGCAGAGAAGAGTAATGTGAGTATCTTTCTTTTACAGCCCGGTCTAATTTGGCATGCCATTATAATTTCTGGCTCAGTTAGCAAATGACTGGAAACACTGCTTTCTGCAATTTTCCCTAAAATATGACAGTTTTATAAGTTGTTCTATTGATGTACTTGAAACCAACCCAAGTGGCTATATTCTTAATATTTGTTACCAGAGAGGTTTCATAGGTGTCTGTCTGGAGCTACCTGAGGAACAACATACCTACTGCGATTAAGGATTTGGGAGGCCGGGCTCGGTGGCTCACACCTGTAATCCTAGCACTCTGGGAGGCCAAGGCAGGAGGATCAAGGAGTTCAAGATCAGCCTGAGCAAGAGTGAGACCCCATCTCTACAAAAAAATAAATACAAAAATTACCCACGTGTAGTGGTGCACACCTGTAGTCCCAGCTACTTGGGAGGCTGAGGCAGGAGGGTCATTTGAGCCCAGGAGTTTGAGGTTGCAGTGAGCTATGATGACACCACTGTGCTCTAGCCGGGGTGATAGAGCAAAACCCTGTCACCAAAAAAAAAAAAAAAAAAAAAAAGATTTGGGAGGGAAAAGAGACTTGACCAATTTCAGGAATGAAGATGCCTATAATTCCAACATTGGAGATTAAACTTCTTTGGACCAACTATGTGCTGTCTGGAATAATATATTTTTTCATATGAATATATTTGAGAATGTTATATTTAATAAGCAATCACTAGTGATATCTTCACATCAGAAGGGGTGTGAATGTCTTGAAGTTACTGGAGGACTGGAGGGAAGAAAGAAGGGAGAGTAGGTTTAAAAAGAGGTTAAAAAAAAGAATTTTGTTTTTTAAGAAAGTGCCTAATTTCTAAAGAAAGGCATTAAAGATGGGAGTTGCTGTTCCTTGTACACAGGGTGACCTTCAGTAAGTTATACAACCTCTTTGAACCCCAAAATTTATCTGTAAAGTGAATGATATGAGGAGGTGAAAAAGGAATGGAGAGAAAACGAAAATAGTGCTATGTTATCAGGTTAGGAGGTTCTTGATCCCACTGGGACTTCTGAGAACCCTTGTGTGATACATCTCAGAATGTCCACATCAGCTCCTGCCCCCGTTGTTCAAGGGTGGCCACACAGGCGTTAAGTCCCTGGCTCTTCTCGGCTGTGCATGTGGGAATGCAGGTCAGGCTCCCGGCATCTCTCTCCATCGCCTTAGAGAAAACCCAGGGCAGAAATGGGTCTTTGGAGGAGGCACAGAGGACAAAAGGAGATACTGACAGTTTGCACCTCAAAGTGAGAGGTGACGGTCTGGGAACAACTTGTCCCTGTAGCAGTGACTGAAATAAGAGTAGGATGGGGGATACTTTATGTGGCACCAAAGAAATGCCAAAAACACATATTTTATGTTTGTGTGTTTAGTTATTAACCACCTGTTTCCTGTCTGTATGAACTCTTAGGAGGCCAGGCAAGTTGTTCTAGCTCATCCTCCTCACACCTGTTCTTGACTGTATAGAGGGTCAATGTTTGCTGAATAAAGTACAAAAAATAGCTACCATTATATTTTTAACTATGTTTTTTTTGTTTGTATTTTAGTTTAGAAATGTTTATTTTGTTGTCATTTCGTTGTATTTTATCATTGATTTTTGGGTTACTTCTTTTAAATACTTTTCCTTTTTCAATTAACTCTGTTTTTACTACTTTTGCTTTGATGCAGTTTTAGATTTCCAATAACTGAGTTAAGGCTCTCTTCAAATCTTGTTTACTTTTAGAAGCTTTAATTTAGCTTTTATGTTAAATCATGACATTTCTTTCAATTGTTGCCAAACTAGCTTTTAATTTTAATGATTTTTTTCATAGATCCTTTTTGTTTCCGATCGGTATTTTAATTTTCCTTGTAAAGAAAATAGTTTATGGTTTTGGATTAGCATATTTTATCAGTGTTGCCTCATTTGATCACTATTTAGGCACTGAATGGTAGAAATGGCAGGGAAGAACTATACTACCTTCTTTTTTCTGTACCAGAAAGCTTAGGAGTGTTTTTAAGCTGAGGTCTGATGGTCCTCACTCTGTGTTCTTCTTACTGTGTTATGCATTGTGTGAAATTACTGAACCAAACTCATTTGAAATCACTGAAATTATTCTCAAGAAAAGCTGGGATATGGTAACACTTATTTTAAGGATGCACTTAACATAAAATGCTACTAGAGTCACTATCCACTTACTTATTTTTTCATAATCTGTTTACTGTGGCTTTAGATGCTTTAAATCTGTAAATGTGACTATAAAATGAGAAGAGTTAAACTGGTCTTGATGACAACACCACTCAATTAACCATTTAATTCCCATTGCCTCTCAGGAGCAGTCAGTATAACTCTCTTCTATTCAAATGGGTCCTTCAGATCCTATAAAAGCATTATAATTTGTATATATTAGAATTAGAACTATACTAATTATATGGAATCTCTCTCTCTCTCTCTCTCTCTGACTTTTTGTAAGAGAATCAAATGTAAACAGAAGGACTTGTCATGGTTAAATATAAACGTATATGTCTCACAGACCTCATTGGAGATTAAACTGGGTTATTTCTTAACTGTATGACCTCCTGGATTCAGCAATTTGTTTATTCTATCTTAATCTTCATCTCTCCTCATCCACAAAATGAAAAGGAAAGCAGAATACTAGTCGTTCTCATGATTAGCATGAAAATGCCATGAAAAATGTATAACACACGCACACACACACACGTACATGGACATAATTATAATTTAGTAGGCTGGAGCTCAGCTTCAAGCAATAACTTTAAAGAATTGAGTGACTTTGGGAAAACCACGACATCTCACAGCTCTTTAATTTCCTCAGTTTGGAGTCAGGATAATACTCAGGGTTGGCCACTTTTAGTTATTCTAAAGATAAAAATGGGATGATGCATTTGTGAAAGAGATTTAAAGAACAAAAAAAATCATACAAAATTAATATACTTTGTAAAAACAAAAAAAATCAATTAAATATTCATATTAAGAAAATGACATACGATGATTATGGAGAATTTAGTGGATGAAGGTAAGGAGACAGAGGAGGATGGCCCTGCACATGCCTCCCCTTCTCCCTTGCTGTGGTTGAGCGAGCAGCTGGCTCTGCAGATCCGAGAGAACTCATTAGAAGAACAGGCAGATACCAGAGGCTGAGCTCCTGAGCCTCGGCCCTTTTAAAAAGATCATTTTCTCTCCCAGGATGTTCCCATTATTATATATTGACCTAAATATTCCTGCTTCCCTTTTTCTACATATGTAACTGCCACAGCCATGGGATTCTTCACCAGGAGGCTTTTCATAGCACGTCAAGCTCTGCTAGTTCCAACATATCATTGATGAAAAAACAAAGTGCGCTTCTGTATCATCTGCTCTGAAATTGCTCTCAATGAATCTTTTCATATGCCTACACCATGTATCACAGATACTGGGTCTATTTGTTCCCCTTTGCCAAAAAAAAAAGAATAAATACATAAATAAACATTAAACCACAAATCTCACAATCCATGAATAATCACTTGCTGATATTTCCAACAGCATTTTGCATTCATTCAGAAATGTTTAAGTATCTGGAGATTTACAGTTAAGAGCATCTAGCATCCGTGAGCTTTTGGAATCTTCTATATGACAAACTGACAACAGTGATGTGTCTGTAAGAATTTAGAAAACCAGGACTTTTTGCTTCTGAACTCTATGTGTGCAGAGATTTCATCGGTTAAATGGAAGTCTCTAGATATTGTTAAGTCCTCTCTGCAAAAAGTTATTTTGTGTTCATTCATTTATTTATTTCATTAAACTATTTTTTGATAACTACAAGTATATAGGTAGTACTTTGTGAGAATTAAAGGGCTGTATAAAAAGAAAGATGTTAAACACATTTCTCGTCTTCTGAAACTTATATCCTAGTAGGAGAGTTATGACAAGTACATGCAAATTAAATGTCTCATTCACCATTCTATTCACAGTGACTGACAAATGATACTCAACAGAATAATCTTCCCAGTAAGATTGTAATGCTCTTGACTTAAAGACTGTCTCATCTCCACCTTCAACATGTACAAAATTTTCATTCATAATAACTCAAAATAAGAATTCATTAAAATAATTTAACTAAGTAGCCTACTAATTTGAAATAGTCTACTCTTATGTCAAAAAATCAACCAAACAATTAGGTAAACATTTAAGACATCTTGAATACAATTTAATAAAGTTTCTCTCCAGGAATCATAATAATAGTGCCTTTGAAATACAAAAGCAACATTCTTGGGGCATGTGGAATCTAGATAAACACAGTCATAATTCAGTGGTGTGTTATTGTAACAGCAGTCGAACACTGAAAATTAAATGGCATTGGATGACAACAAATGACTAAATTTTGAATTCCTTTCAGTACCCTACAGCATTAAAACAATGATTCAAACTTCTGAAATTATAATAGATTGGAATTTAGGTTGGTGCTTACTTTGACTAATTATAAGTCTTGATTTTCCAAGGGATATACAGCTCACACATAAAGGAGGTTCTATGGGGGTAAAAAATAAAAGTATGTAAATGTGTCACTTGCCTTTTTTCTTAAAACCAAGCCACAGTAATAGTTGATGGTGTCAGATGATAAAAATATTCTGCATCATCACAACAGTTTCATCTGCATTATCTTATTTGATCCTATGAGTAAGGAGGGAAAATCACTCTCTCTCTCTTTCTGTCTCATGTTATCCTTATGAGAAAGTAGTTTTGGAATTTTTGGTAAACATAGTCATAGAAGCATTAATAACTAAATCCCATCTGTTAAAATAACAGTACTGGCCGCATTTCAGGGTGCTATGAAATGATTTCAGTACAGGTTGCGGGATCCCTAATGACGATGTATCGTAAGGGAGGGTTATGATAGGTCAGGGCAGGTCATGAACAGGCCATGTGAGCAAACGAGATGTAAGGTCAAGTTACGTTGTTATATAAAGAACCCCTGAGAGTAAACTGGTGTCAGATTGGATCACGTCAAAATTAGCAGTGTATATGAAAGGATTCAATCATGAGGTCAAATTTTATAAGACATGAAGGAAATAGGTCCTATAAAAGATGAGGAGCTCTCTGCTGCCCTAGATATGAGGTAACTTTGATTGGAAACCTTTTAGGACCTTGGGAAGCTCCCAGAGTGTTGGCTCTTGTTCTGCTAACACTAAAAGTCATTTTGAAACATGTATCTATTTCTATATTTATATCTATATGTAGAGAGAAAATCTCAGAAGAATCTGGTTGGCTGTTTTTTTCTCATATTTAGTTTAATCTTTATGTAACAAAGTGTTTCTCATTTAAATAACAAGGATATAGTCTCCACATCCACATTCAGGAGAGAAACCTTTTTATCTCTTCTCGAAGTTGCACGGTGATATACACTAATCAGAAGGCCATCACCTTGGTTGCAAGAGAAGAACTCGGTTCTCTGCAGCACTGGATGATTCAGGCCCCAGAGGCAGCAACTCCATTGGACCAAAGATAGAGGCCAGGCACAGAGAGTTTGGGACCATGGGCCCCAAGACAACTGCTGTCTGGCATCAAAATAACCAAAGTTATGTTTATAGTAACGAGAAACGGGGGAATAGATTATGTATTATTTTTTATAAATGCCATAAGAGATTGTGACATTATTCAATTATATAATACCTTATATTTCAATCAGTTAAATCCATGACTTATTTTATTATGCTAGAACCCTGTGACAGAGGCTACCAAGACTCATCAAATCCATTTTATCTTTCACCAGAGCATATAGGTGGACTACATCACCTGGCTTCCTTTGGGATTATGTGCAGCCATGTGACCAACTTTGAAACAATACAATTTTCATGAAAGTGGCATATACCACTTCTAAGCCTGGCTCATGCACTCTCCTGACCTTTTCATCTGCCAGTCAGATTAAGGGGGTCAGTGGAGCACTCCAAGACTCCAGACCTTAACAAACCCATTAGATGGAAGAAGCCTGGAACCCTAAATAATTGCATGAAGCAGAAACAATATTCCACACTAGCCAACTTAAGTTTACTATAATATAAATAAGAAATAAACTTTTATTGTGTTAAGCAACTAAAATATTGAGTTGCTGTTATAGAAATTAATCACCGTGACTAATGTTTTATGATACAATAGATATTTTTGAATACGATTTATATAATCAAATCACATTATGTGAAAGTACAGGTCACAATCATGAGTTTTAATAAGCCAAATGTTTTTCAAACCTATTATACCTTGGTGGCTTGCCTTTTGAAATGATCTTCTTGACACAGAGGGCAAGACTTAGTTTACGATTACAAGGGTCACCCGTTCATATTGTTTAAATGTAATAGTTATGGTGACAATGATTGATAATGATGATGACATTGATAATAGCTTATTGAATTATAGTTCTTATAAGTAACATGTATAACTTATTTCATTATCTCTCTATCTCAGACATATCCATATTATTCCCATTTTAAAGGTGTTACAGCTGAAACCCAGAAAAATGTTGAGTAACCAATAAAACGCAGAGGAAAAATTTGAATTCAGGTCCTCAGGTTATTGACCCTAAAGTCCCTGCTTTACCACTCCCCTACAATTATTTAAGCAGAACCTGTCATACATCGTGGGTGTGCGTAAGTCTACCTAAAGAACGGAACTCTATGAGTATGTAACTTGACAGAAGTTACTGTAAAGCATCTTGGTGCTGCAGCTGAAAGATTCTGTTTAATGATGTCATTACTGTATAGCCAGGACATTATACTGCCTTTAAGAGATGTAAGGTGGTCATTTCAATATTTACTGCTTTTGGCTTCATATTTATTACTGATAGCAGCTTTGAGATGAGGATTTAAATACCTCCTTATATTTAATTCTCAAGTTCTATTATAAAGGATTTCAGCACAAGGCATTCTGCATTCCTGAAATAGCTACTTTTCCCCAGCCAATTGCATCTGGTCAAACTTCTTTACTTGCTTTTTATAGCTGTAACAAGTGGGATAATATGCAGGATTGAAACGGGGCACTTGCCAACTTTTCGAACCTTCTCCTAGAAGAAATATAATTTAGTAGGAATAATATATCTAAAAAGCAACACTCATAAAAAGGCCCCGAAAAACCTCTTCACAAGTGTCTGTGGGTAGCATGTCTCTAATAATCATGATCTGTAGGGTGCAAAACCTACTGGGAGTACAAAGGGAGTTGAAGCAGAGGAGAGAAAGCCATTTCCAGCACAAGGCAATGTTGCCTAGGGCATAAAAGTATGAGGTTTGAACATGACTTATTGGTCTTCTTTTCTCTCTTATTATTTTAAAAGGAATTTTATAACATAGATGACAATATGGTCATCAGACCTATTTACCTATTCTTAGAGACTATGTCCCCTTTGCTTCTGAATAAAAGAAAGTCAACACCTTGTGTCAAGCCTGTATCAACTGCTTTTAAATCAGTAATAGCAACTATAATTTATAAACTACATACATTATTAATATATAGTTTATGAAATAGCTTTATATATTGTATTTTATCTTTGCAAAATTATGTGTGGTGGAAATGATTATACCTACTTTTTTTAATGATGAGAAAACTGAGCCTTAGAGAGTCTTTTTGGCTACCATTATATCTTTTATAATTATCACTCTATCTCCTCTCTGATAATTTAGATTTATTTTTCAGTATCCACTGTGCCCAGAAAAGTGTCTTTATTCACCTCTGTCTCTACTACTCATCATTCTTATATTTTGCACTAACTTTATTTAATTTAAAATCATTGCAACTCTAATGTGTTACTTTAAAACTTAGTCTAACATAATTTATTTATCCAACAAACTTTTTTGAACATTTTTTATGTAGTGTTTGCCAATCTTCATGGTGTAAATACTCCTACCAAAGATGACTTCAAGCTGCCAAAGATGTAAAGGATGCACAAAATGTTTGTATTTTTAGTAGTAGTTTTCCTCAGCCTGTCTGAGTCAACACTATCACACCACTGGCAGTGTTATTCAGATCCAGTGCCAGCTCCTAAGGAGCTGATGGCCTGGTAAGGAAGACAGGCATTCAATTTAAGAAAGCTAATAGTCCAATTTCTTTAACAAGGTACTTGAAACTCTGGAACTTTAAGGACAAGGATAATTATTTTTTCCTCTACATAAGCAGCAAAGGTCATTCAAACAGAGGAGTTAGCGTGCTCCGAGGCATGGAGATTTGGCATGTCATGGCATCATTCTTTACCCATGGTACACTGGAGGAGCTGTCAGAAAGGAGAGCTCAGCAGGCCTCAGATCCTGGAGGCGTTTCTGTGCTCTAATTGTTGTCTAGTTGTTCACTTGATTGGATAAACTCCATGACGACTAAGATGTATCTGCATCTGTTTTATCTATAAAACTTTGTCTAAATCTTCATATATATCTATAATTGAAACTGTACCCACGGGGTTTACAAGAATATGTATGCCACGTTCTGGACAGAAATATAGTTATAATTAAGTATTAATCAGGCTACTTTTTGTCCCACTTCCTCGTATCTTCTACCAACTTAAAGTCAGGTAGCACTAGATAACTAACCATTTCCATCCCCATTGTTCCTACAGACAAGATCTCTGACATTAAAATCATAAATCTTTTGTTTAAGAATTGCTTAAGATGTTTTTCAGATCCTGAATTCCAGTGGCATGGCTGATGCCAACCAGTCAGAAGACCCCCGTAGAGACACTGAGTCAACATGAGAATGCAGCTGCCTCATCTCCCCTTCCCATGACTTCACCCTGCACTCCTCCACGAATCAAAGGCCAATCAATGATCCCCTCACCTCAGCCAACTGCCTGTCCAAAACCCTTAAAATCTCTAACCCTAAACTCCTCAGGGAGGCAGATTTGAGGGTTCCTCCCATCTCCTCATTTGCTTGCCTTACTATTTATTAAACCTCTTTCTCTGTTGCAACTTGGTGTCTCAGTGTATTGACTTGCCATGCATCAGGCAATGAACCTGGTACAGTTACACAGCTATATCTAAAATCAGTGTGTCATCTCACCATGTCTTCAAAACTCATTTTGTTTTCCACCTCCTCAGGGAAGACATTCTTGATCACTTCCTCAGTCACTCCCATTTGCTCCTGCTATGTGCATCCATGTACAGTGAACCTGCTCTGCTTCTGGGTCATTCCCATGTACTTCTGTGCACTTACTTATTACCAACATCATAAATGTATTTGTTTAGATGTGTCTCTCTGCCACCCAGAGTTCTTTAAGATCTAGGATTGCCTTCTATTGTTTATATTGCCAGAGCCTACAACAGCGCAAGCTACATTGGAGATACTTAGCATATACTTACGAATTGTGTTGAATTAATGAGATGCTTTTTGACTGTAATTCAAGAGATTGAACAAAGAGCAATGGGATTCTAATTGTTGGAAATGAAGATATTCTCTGTTTTCTGGCTTCACCTTCCTAATTGCTGCTGCCATACACTCGAGGGAATGAGTGCTAAGAGTTCATACTAACATTTCTTAGAGAAGGAAAATTACTAGGCCCCTTCAGCCTGCCAGAACTTGCCCTCGAGCCAAAATCCACCCAGTTTAAGCTCAGTTCAAGCAAGATTATAAACTGATAAGAAAGGATTTCCTAGATGCCCAGAAGTGGGACAGAAATGCTGATCCCTGAATTGCTGTGCATGGCTTTAGAGGAATTCTAAACTTGGTAGCAATGTAAGTCTACGCCCACCTGCTAAAGAAACCGGAAACTTTCTTTTAAAATCAGTAAAATTCAGGACTGGAAAGGATTTTTAGATATCTACCTTGACAGATATCAACTTAAACAATAAGTTTGAACTCTAGAAGTAGATCTTCTTGGGATATGCCACTTAATACTAATCTTTCCTTGGACATGTTATAACCTTTAGCTACCACCTATATAAAATTGGGATAATAATAATGTTACTCAGTCATTGCTATTGTTCATTTGTTACCAACCCATTGATAGGCACCACAATGTAATTACAGAATATATATCATCATTCATAATTGTGACAAATATTATCATTTCTGCTTCACGGTCAACTTCTGGACAGTGATGTGTTCACAACTTTAAAATTATATTAAGCATTTTGTAAAAGTTTCTGACATTTTCTTCTAAAAATTTTTAGCTAGTGTTATGTTGTTTTCCTTAAAATAAAATTATTTGACTATAACAGAGTTCCCCAAAATCTCCTGCCTGTTTATTCTATGTCTTTCTCTAATTGGCCAACACTTAAGATCACTTTTTCCTATTTGTCAGAGATTCAAACATGCTGCTCTGAAACAAATGTGTTAACAAAAATCAAGCCCCAAAGGCCCCACTTACTATTATGCATAGGTTGGTTATGGAATGTGGTGCATGAAGAGCATTTGTGTGCCTAGAAACTGTTCAGACTCACATTAGAGTGTCAATTTCACCATACATGTCTCTCGATCACTGTAAAGTATGAGCTCCTTGAGGACTGAAATTCTATTTATTCATCCCCGGGTCCCCAGCTCCTGGAACAGAATACAACCCACAGTGAGTGTGTTGAATGACTACATACAAACACATGGTCCTTCTTAGCCATTGGGTTACTGGTTGGTGTTCACTTTCTTTTTGTTTCTTGGTGGTTTTTTTTTTTTTTTTTTTGTTTTGGTTCATTGGCAGATAACCATTTAAAGAGCAAGCAATAAAGAATAGGGATTGCTTCCATATAAATCACTCTATGATTGAGTTTATATGGATTTTAGTATATTTTAGAGCTAGGCTTTTTGTGGTTATTTTCAAAGGGCCTTAATAAGTTCAAATTCCTAAAATTAGATCATGAGTCTTTGTTGCTTCCTTATGGAAATGTAAAGACCGTAGAAGTGCATTAAACATGAAAATGCTTGCTTTGGTTTTTAATAATACCTCCAAAAATAAAGGACATTAATTTAAGTAACGATTAAGCTTAGCTCCTTTGAGAGGAGGTGTGAAAAGAGCTAATGTCTATTGATTCTGAATTGTGTGTGAAACCCATTACACATGTTCATTAAAAAACATCAGGTTTGTTGAGTCATAATTTATAAATTAAAAGTCCATGATGAGGTTTGACAATGTAAATCCTAGTGTAACCACCACAAATGATTGAGATAGACAACAAATAAATATATCACCCCCCAAAAAAAATTCCCCTGTGCCCCTTTCTAGTTAGTCTCCTGTCCTTATTGCCAGTCACTGACAAATATTGATCTGATTCATGCCTGAGGTTTTGCCCTTCCAGAAATATTCTGTAAAAGAAATAATAGAGCATGTAACCATTCTGTGTGACTTCTTCCACTGCATGTTCTAATTTAATCATTACTAGACCTTATGAGGCAAGTGTTATTTTCATTTTACAAATGAGAAAATGGAGGCTTTGAGAGTTTAAGCAACTTACTCTCTCTAAGCCAGGTTTTAATCCCAGAAATTTCATAAACTACTACAGGCTAAAGAGGATGGTACTTTTCAGAAGGTGTTGCTCAAATCTCATTACTTAAGTATCTGCTCACACCCAGATAATGTTGGCATATTGGAACATCAGTGGAAATATTATTGGGTCAGCTACATCTGGTTCCAGAATCTTAGCATCTAGTTCTCTGTGTGCTTAAAAAATTATTAAGAAAAGCAATTAATGGTTGGTCACCATAAGATGATCCTAAGGCTCTGGTTGACCCTGCCTCTTCAAAGGAAATGGAGTCAGTTCATCTATGTTTGCTTCAACTGAAAATAAGGCATGAGGTGGAAAACTTAAGGAACGCACATGAAATATGGAAAATTAATCCCCACAGTACGATAGTTACGGAGAAACATTTACTGTAAATGAGGACGACACAATTGTTTACCAGCCAAGGCACCTGAATCCTTCTCTTTGTCCGATAAGACCTAAGTCAATATATCCTGTTTTGTTTTTTAAAGAAAATAAAATAAAAGAGACAAAGATTTGAGTGACATACTATAAAAAAAACAATTTTATGAATCTCAGCTTTAAAAGATGATTTTACATCTCAGCAAAGAACATTAGGGTAATCCTGATATAATGTGAGAACTGGGGGGAAAAAATGCTCCCAGGAGAAATTATTTAGACTCTAGAAAAGAAAAGGTTTTCTTCAATCTTACTTGATATTTCTTCTTGACCCTACTGTATTGTCTGAGAGTGAAGGATATTACAAAAATTAATCTGCTTCCTTGAAAAAAATCACAAGTATTTATTAGGTGTTTACCATATGCTCAGGCCACAGGACTTTTATATTTTTTTAAAGTTGGAAATTTCTAGTGTTTATTAGCCTTAAATTAGATTAAGATTGTGCATGACTATGGAAACATGCAATTTTGGAAAGTGTTCTTAGTATTGAAAATTATATGTTCCCCCTTCTCATTCAACTCAGAGGTTCAAGTGGTGTTAGACAAGTGAGTTTCCCCGCTGCTAGGATGCAGTCTCCTTTACTCAACTGACATAAAAAGAGACCCTTTTACAATAATTAATCTTCCTTTTTGTATCCAAACTGTTGCCTTCACAAAATCTTTTGCCTTCTTTGAAGACACAGCCACATGCTGACTTTGCTTTGTCAAGTCTTTTATTCTTTGGAGGATGGACTCTCTCAGGTAAGGGCTGGTGATGGTTGCTGAATCAGGAAGCAGGTGATGACTCTGCTCTGAGAGCAGCCTGGGTGAGGAAGGACTTACTTCTGAGGTGTGACTGCTGTCTACTTGAGCATTGGGATGAGTTGGCTACACTGCATACCTCTGCAGTAGGGCTAATGACTAATGTCCTATGCAACCAAAAACTTAACTGAAACGATTTCAGGATGTAGCAAGTTGTCAGCTTCCTCTTGGTTAACACATAAAATGTTGGGAGCCAAATCTCTGGCAAAAGTTCAAGAGTTCAATTTTCCTCAGTTATTAATGCTCACAGGATTTTTTTTTCTCAGCATATTCTAAATGAATTAGCTCTGAAGAATGACACTTACTGGCCATAATCACAACATAGTGGGTGAGTGTTTAGACTACTACATAAATTAAACATAACATTCATATCCAAAGTTCTTTATTGTGTCTGACACTAAAACATCTTCCACCATTACAGTGGTATTTTTTCATTTGCGTTTATAACCACCTATTTCTTGCTAAAGGCTCTCTAAGAGACATGGCCAAGACAGAACACTTTTTACAGAATTTTTGAATATGTGAGTAGTTCCTGGAAATCTTGATTATTCTTTGTAGAGAAGTGACCTACATATTAAAGAAAAACAGCAAAAATTCTATGGTGGGACCCAGGTTATAAAAGAAATTTGGAACTGAAGAATGGCATTGCTCTTCAAGGCCAAAGTTATGCTTTCTGCAAATGATTTTTCTATCTTTTGTAGTTCATGTGATCTCCCTGTTACATACACTCACAAGTATTATGTCCTCCTTTAATGTTTATTTGTTATTCAAATATAAATTAAACTCCTATAAGTGAAATTACCAAATTAAGGGGAAAGCATATTTTTGGTTTTGCAATACAGTGTTATTTTTGTTTTGCAAAAGTCAGGATCAATTCACTTTCTTATCAACATGTGAATATCCTCATTTCTCATGTTTCCATGTAGTTTAATACTACTAACATGTATATGGATTCCTATACTGATATAAAATTTAATGTCATTCCTAAAATAAATTAACAGTACAATAGTATTGATTTTTTTTTCCTTTCTGTGATGTAAATTCCCCCTTTTGCTTTATGATGAGCCTCCTAGGGGTATGAGGTCCCCTTAGCCAACATTGAACTACTGCTGGAATCAGAGGGCTACCTCTCCCCTCTCCCTGGCTCGCTTTTCCCCAGGGAGGGAGGGACGCTATCCATATGATTGCTGATTTTAGAGGAAGGATACTTGCATGAATGTTTTGGTATCATGTAGTCTTTCTTTGTCTTTTAGAACCAGCCCAATAACAAAGCGTGGAGTCTGTTAGAACCATCCTGCTCTGCACACAGGGGAAGGCTTCACTCAAGTTGGGGATGACTGTAGTTTTATAGTAATGCCCACAATTGAGAGTGGGTGGTTGCTTTGGTCTATTTCAGGGGTGGAGTGAGCTAACACCTTTGGTCAAAGAGCTCAAACTTCATTTACCAATCAGTCATGAGAATGACACTGACATTTTAATCTCCACTGCCTCCTTTTTCCAATCGTTTGCTTGAATATAAAGTTGAAAGATCAAAAGAAGTTTAGCAATCTCCTGAACGCCAACTAAGTCCTACTCTAGTAATGAGAACATGTTTGAGCTACTGAAAATTGTTAATGACATGAAATTCTACTAAGGTTCTATTCATAGGACCCCACTAGTAATATTACTTTTCTCTGACCGTAAAAGCATCAAAACAAAGTTCGGCAACTTCTGACCACCTTGCTTCCTCATGCATACTACCTCATTTTCATCTTATGCCTGAAACCAATCTTACGAAGTGAGCAGCACTTACACTAGCTTCCCCGCATCAAAATGAGGGATTTGGAGCTTTTTCAGTATCACACCACCACTAGCATGCTGGGCCTCTGGCTCTGAAGGGAGACCAGGAGAGCATTTGCAGATTTCCTGGTGTAAACCTTCCCACTGCAGGTACCATCAAGCTGCCAACAGTTTTACCATCAGCTCACAGACTTCCTGAATATTTAGCAAGCAGCACCCCACTGCAAAAACAAAATAACACACTAATCCTACCCAAGTTTTCTGATTGTGACTCCAGGCTTTTACTCTGCCACACCCTAGTTCCTCTTCAGGTGTTCTCCCCATTCATTTCATCTACTCCAATTTAAGCCTTCAAAATAGATTTCTTAATTCTGTCCTCTAGAGTTTAGCTCTTAATCCATCCTCTAAATGGCAGAGAGATGATTTTAACATGTGACTCTTAATAATGATCTTGCTATTAATGTATAAAAATATGTCAGAGGGTCCTCATTGCCCTTCGGAATAAATTTAAACTCCTGTAGTGGTGTATAATGACGTCCAGAATCTGAAATGTGGTTTCCATTACAATCTCATAGCTGCTGCCCTACCAGGTTCAGAGAAAAACTTTATCTGAATACAGAAATATAGAATATTAGATATTTTATCAAATATTGAAATGTATCATGGTCTTGCCCATTTTGGAGTCCTTCTTCAAGACAAGTCCCAGGTAGACTTGAATTATCCTAGATCCTTTAAATTGAACCTTCGGTTTCTGCCACATGGCCCTCTGGTAGGTGGAATAATAGTCACCAAAGATGTCCATGGCCTGATGCCTGAAAAATGTGAATGTTACCTTATGTTGCAAAAGGGATTTCGTAGATGTGATTCAGGTTATGAACCTTGATATGGGGAGAATATCCTAAAATATTCAAGAGTGTCCAATCAAATAAGATGAGCCCTTAAAAATCAAAGAACCTTTCCTGGAACTGTCAGAGAAATGTGACTTGAAAAAGACTCAAACCACTGGCTTTCCCATTGGAGGAAGATGGCCAGTAGCCAACTAATGCTACAGCCTCATAGAAGGTAGGAATGGAGTTCACTTCACAGTGGAGGCATGAGCCCTGTAGCTGCAAGGAACTCAATTCTGCCAATAACACTAATGAGCAGAGAAAGAATCCTCCCATACAGCCTTTAGAATAGAAAACATCCCCGCTGATAGTTTGATTTTAGCCCAGTGAGACTCACACTGAACTTCTGCCCTCCGGAACTTAAGATAGTACATTTGTGCTGTTTAAGCTGCTAAGTTTGCTTGACTTGGTCTGGCAGTAATAAAAAAACTGATCCAGGCCCCTTCATCAGATGCCAGTAATCTGCTCTGTAGAGTTTTCCATATTCTTCCCATCCTATTCACATTCAACCCATTCTTCAGGCCCCCAGCCCCAAAGCCATCTTTTCCAAGAGATCATCCCTGTTCTCTTTATCCCATAGGGATATCATTGCTCTCTCATCGCTGTCACTCATTTAGGCAATACATTTACTTAATTGCTTATTAGAATATGCCTTCCCAAGACAGTTTATAAGATCAAGGAAACATTATATCATTAATTTAAACTTTTTATTTCATATTTTTTCACTGTTTTGCATTTCCTGTTTTATCTTTATTGGATAAATCACGTTTTTTCTTTATTTCTGTTCTTTTAGTGGGTACTATAGACTGTATTTGTGTGTTCCCTCAAAATTCATATATTAAAGACCTAATCTCTCATGGGATGATAAATGAAGATGGGGCCCTTAGGAGGTACTTAGGGTTATATGAGGTCATGAAGGTGGGGTCCTGGTCCCATGAGATTAGTGCCCTTATAAGAAGAGACACCAGAGAGCTTGCTCATTCTCTTTCCACATGTGTGCAAAGAGGTCACATGAGCACACAGTGAGAAGACAGCCATCTGCAAACCAAGAAAAGAGCCCTTCCTGGAAACCCACCCTGATTTCAGGCTTGCCCCTCCAGAACCGTGAGAAAATAAATTTCTGCTGTTTAAGCCGCCCAGCCTGTGCTATTTTGTTATGGCAGACTGAGCTGACTATGACTATGGGGAACCCTGAGGATTTATCATGCAAACTTATTAACATCTAAAGTCAATCAATAGGTTAACTTCTCTGACTTCAGAGATCTGTTAGGTAGATAGTGAGGGATTCTGGGTTTCCTAGGGACAAAAGTGGGTGCCTTGCCATGGTGCAATTGCCCATCTGGGAAGAACAACAAGGGTGGGCCCCAGACCCCTGTCTTGGTCCTGCCGCTCCTTAATCCTGTCCCAAGTGACTGCCACACCTGGGGGAGGAGGGGACACCCTATAAACCTGCCAATCAGAACTTCACGCCAACTGCAAAAGAATGCAGAGGACTCTCTAGCCCACAGGCCAAGCACCTATAGGTACAATAGAGTCCAGAAAGTGAACTAGAACAACCAGCTTTCAGAGAGGCTCATGGGATATGCACATGCATAATAAGACTCAGTTATATAACTCCCAACTGTCCAATCAAAGTGGTTCCATGGTGACATCTGAGCCACAGCAGAGGTCCCAATCAAGACACTGTAAAACAAGACTGAGACCTTATAACCAAACTTTTTTTTTTTGCTCTCTCTCTTTTGCTAGACAGTGGCCCCGGTAGCCATCTGTGGGGCATGTATCTCAGTCTGTAAACCTGTATCTTGTTCTTGCTCTATAGTCCTAACTTTCTCTCTTCAGTAAACCTCATTTTTGTGCTTGACTTATTGTGGTGCGTCTGGTCATTCTTCAGCCATGAGTGTGCCCAGAACCAACATTTCAGGTCCCGAAACCTGACAGATCCAAATTATCCAACTTCAAATCCAAATGATTTGAATGCTTTAAAATGCTTTAACACTGATCAGCCCCTTCTGAATCACACAAAATGTCATTCAGCATATACCCATTTTTAAACCTCACATAGAGATTAATATTATCATTGTGATCTTTTATTTTTAAGGATAATGCATGTTAAATTACTTACCAATTTCTCTACTCTCCATTCTTATTAAACTATCAAGCATTTTGTAATCATTTTTCTTCTTTTGGAGTATATCCTTTAGAAAGTCCTTTTATACAAGTTTCTGTGTTTAAAAAGTCACCATTTTGTCTACTAAAAAAATGTTCTTAGCTTAACATCATTTTTCTTGGTATATAATTCTGGATGGATTTTCTTCTTTCTCTGAGAACTTTGAAGATTGTATTCCACTGGCTTTGTAACTGATTCTATGAACAAATTTTAATAACCCCTATGTGTTTTTTATAATCCTTTCCCTTAACTAACTACTGGAACTTTTGAGTTGTTTCCCACAAATGGTGGATTTTTCTGCAAGGCAAAGGAGCTGAGATTCTGAAGGCCCAAGGCTGACTTCCTGATGCCAAGACTCACCAACCCCCACAACCTGCCCCCAATGCCTGTAGCCCCTTGTTAGTTACACCAGAACCTTTCCCAAGGAACATGGCCCCTCCTTTAAAAACCCATGACCTCCCTTAGTGGGAGAGAGAGATTGGAGAGAGCTTCTTCTCCCATTGTCCCAACAAGATGTCTGTCGTATTACAAAATTTCTTTCTTCCTTGGCAATGCTTGTTGTCTCAGTGACTGAATCTTTGTGTGATGAGAAACTGGGCCGGGACTGAAACCGCCTTGCGGTTTCAACAACAGCTTCTGTCCTACCTGCTTACATTAGAAAAGGTTACTGTTAAGCTAAGTTAATGATTCTCAACCAGCAGAATCACATGGTGGGTATTAAAAGAAATTCTGCTATCTGGACCCACTTCCAGAGAGGCTAGTCTAATTGTAGTGAATATGGTATCTGACATTTAAGGTCATCTCAAGTAATTAACATGTGCAGCCCTCTTTAGGAACCACTGGTCTAAATGATTTTTCTCTTTAAGCCATCTCCCTTTTCTCTGAATTCTTTTAATATCTCCTTTTCTTCCCTTTGGTGTTCTACATTTTTTCTACAACATGCTTATGTCATGGGCATCCTTTTAGTGCTCCTATCTGGGGACTCATATCATTCATCATTTTTTGGGACTTACCATCAATTTTTGTTATTTTTTAATATTTCCATTCTCCCTACTCTGCTGAGACACCAAGTAGGCCTATGTTAGAAGTTTTAATTCCATCATTCACATCTCTTAACATCACTTTCACATTCTTTATCTTTATTTTTGATTATTTTGTTCAAATCTATCTTTTAGTCTTTCAGTTTATAAACTCTTTTTTTATAGTTGTTTTTATCCCACCTAGGTATAGGCTGTATAAATATGGTCCTGATATATCCCAAAGATGTTTTTTAAAAAAATTATTTTAGCTTCTAAAAAAAAATTTGATGTAGTTTTAGACCCATGGAAAGTTCCAATAAAAGTATATTGAGTCCCATAAACTGTCAGTAGTTTCCCCCAATGGTGACATCTTTTATAACTGTAGTATAATATCAAATCCAGGAAATTGATATTTGTATACTGTTAAATAAACTATTGACATTTTTCAGTTTTCACCATTTTTATATAAATCCCTGTGTGTGTGTGTGTGTGTGTGTGTGTGTGTAGTGCTGTGCAGTTTTACCCTACATGCTGATTCATGTTACTATCATACAATCAGGAGGCAGAAGTGTTCCATCATCAGGAAAGAATATATATTCAAATCTTACTTCCACCACTGTCTTCTGGCAACTATTAATTTGTTCTCCATCTTCATGGGTTTTTAAAAATACTATTATTATTTCGAGAATGTTATATAAATGGAATCACACCATATGTAACATCAGATTGACTTTTTCACTAAGCACAATGCTTTTGCAATTCATTCAGGTTGTTGCCTGTATCAACAATTTTTTCCTATGTATTGCCGAGTAGTATTCCATTGTATGAATGTACTAGGACTTGTTCAACCTTTACCCACTGGAGGATATATGATGTTTCCAGTAAGACTGCTACGAATGTTGGTATACAGGTTTCTGTGTGAGCTTAAGTATTTATTTCTCTAGGATAGCTGCCCAAAAGTGTGATTGCAGGGTTAAATAGTAATTGTATAATTAATTTTTATAAGAAGATGATGAAAAATTTCCCAGAGTGGCTGTATCATTTTAAATTCCCACTAGAAGTGTATGAGAAATCCAGTTTCTCTGAACCTTTTCAAGCCTTTGGTATCATCATTATTTTTTATTTTAGCTTTTGTAATAGGTGTCTAGTAACTCATAGAGCTTTTAATTTCAGTAATGATTATTTCTGAGAGTTCTATTTGGGTCTTTCCCAAATCTCTTTAATTATTTACAATAATTTCTTATTCCATGCTCAATTTTGTGTTTTAGCTTTTCTTTGACTATTTCATATGCATTATTTTATATTCTATGTATAATAATTTCAATTTCCTAAGTCCTTGAGAGTCTAGATATGTTTGCTAATATTTCTACAGACACTCATGGTGGTTTATATATTACACAATTTTTATTGTGAGCTTACATTTGACTGAATTTAATCTGTATGATTCCTGAAAGGCAAAAACAGAGATTTCCTCCAGTTAGGATTTTTGATTAGTCATGCTGAGACCCATAGGTTGTTGCTGACCTGAGAATATTCTATTCCTCTTTCAGGGACCAAACCAAGTGGAAGCATCTCAGTTTCATTTCCAACATTTTAAGTGATCCTCCCAGGTTAGTTTCCCAATCTCAGCATTTATAGCAAGAAATGCTCCAAAGTAAACTGGAATTTCCAAATTTGCTTAACATTAATTTTATTATTATTTTTAGTTTAGCTACTTATTGTTGTGAGTGTGTTTAGGTCATTGGAGAATTCTCTTTATCTCTTAAAATATTAGAAAAGTAGTAAAATATATTGTTATTAGCAAAGTAGTAAAATATACAATATTTCTGCTCTAATGGATCTGAGATTTTTTGACTGTAGTGGGAGAGTCTTTGTTAGCCTCTCTTATGCCACAGGTCTGAAGCACACTGTCTTGGCTCCATTTGTCCTGTTTACTGTGGTTGCCCCTTAGCAGTGCTCTGTTATTCACATAATGCTCATTTAATTAACGAATGAACAAAACAGTGAATAAATCAGCTAGTAGATAAATAATTCAATTCATAACCTCTTTGGAGTATATCAGGATCATATTTTTATTTTATTTTATTTATTTTTATTTCAGAATATTACAGGGGAACACACATTTTGGTTACACAAATTCCTTTTGTACCGTTTGAGTCAGTTATAAGTGTGCCCATCACCCAGATAGTGTTCATTGTACCTATTAAGTGTGAATTTACCCATTTTCTCCTCCCCCCCACGCCTGCTCAATTTCTGATGAATGTTATGTCCATATGAGCACATAAGTGCTGATTGATTAGTTCTAAATTAATGGTGAGTACATGTGGTGTCTGTTTTTCCACTCTTGTGATACTTGACTTAGAAGAATGTTTTCCAATTCCATCCAGGTTATTTTTGACAACCTTTGCTCAGAAAATTTTCCTTCAAAAAATTGAGTGACACTATGGTATTATTAACATCAAACTTTTATACACATTCCCCAGCACACACATACAATTTTACCACCACACCAATATAATTATGGTATGGTAAAAATAGATCAAATGTATAAAGTATAATCTTTAAAAGTTGATGGCCAGATGTTAGCTTCTTCTGAAATAATAAAAGTCAGAAGGAAAAAAATGAAAATGTGCCATGTTACAGGCCACTAACCTTTTGAATACATAGAGTCAGTGATTCCTGATTGAAATGACTGGCCCAATATAGACAAATCATTTGAAACCATGTTCGTTCAAAAGCTAGAATTCCACTTCAGTATAGATAGTGTGTTTGTTATATTACAAAAGCCTAACCTTTCAAGGTTACAGCAGATAGGATTTTTTTCCCCAATATTCTTATAATACTCAGTATAAATGAAGGCTTTTCTTCTCTAGAATAACATTAACAAATCACAAATTTAAATTATTACATTAACAGGTACAGAATGGAAATACTTCCTACTCAATCTAATTGGTGCCTATTTAACTGTGGTTTTCTTTCTTAGCACATCAAGACGTTATTTATATGTGGCAACAATGCTTTCTAAATCAAAATAAATGCTATGAACTCATGTTCTTTTTTTTAATACACACACACATACGTAATCTTGCACTACTGGCCTTCATGGGGACAAATATCATTAATTAAATAAAACTTTTCATCATAAATAAAAATGCCAACACTTCTAATTTACTGATACATACACATTACTGGGTGACAAATTTAAGCAATGGTAGAGACTTGAGGAAAATTGGGGCTATAAAAATCTGAAAGAATTCTAAAGCCTAAATTTTAAGGTTTTTGATTGTATGGATAAATCTTAATGCCAGTAAATTTGAAATCAAAACTGTTTTCTTCCTTTCTTTTTTTTTTTTTTTTTTTTTTTTAGAATATCTTAGCTAGAAAGAAGTCTGAATGTAACAGCAACATGATAAAAAAAAAAAAACAGCAATTTAAGAGGCTGGCAATCGCAAGGAAATGAAAAACACAGTGAGATATGTCAAGCACTACAGTATAGCTAATATAAAAATATGCAGCTTTTTAGATTAAATGAACTGTCCTCCCATTTTTTGATGTTCACTGAAGTACCATTTAGTGATACAGTTCAAGGCATCCAAGTAACTATTTAAGCAGCATTTACCAAAAGTAGTTCCATAAAGAAAGCAAGCCTTTGATCCTCACAAAACACAGTTTTTAGTATTTGTTTATGTGCTCTTTGCAGTGTCCCAAACTTAATAATTTCTCTCTGCAAAAGAGCCATGTCTGCGGAGACAACATAAAGGAAAATGTACTCTGGAATCAAATTGTAGCCAGGATCCAGGATCTTATCAGAAAGGCTGACAATGGTGAGATAGCTTGAAAGAATAATCTATAGGATAAGGAGCTTCCAGGACTGCCATATTTAAACTGAGGTGAAATTCATTAATTTGTGTAAAGCTAGAGGCCACACACACCAAATTCTAAAGTATCTGCTGCCAGTTTTTGCTCTCCCCCTCTCATCGCCACTGGGTTATGTGGCATTATAAATATTCCAGTTAAACATGATACTTTCTTTGGTTTTAAGGATTCTTTATTAACCCTACCAAATTTTTCCTGATTGAAACTTATTATTATAGATAATTGACCTTGCAGTTGTCTTTCATTGGCTTTTTAAAAATCTTTGTAAAATGTAAAAATTTACTTTGTAAAATTGTAAATGTATATATGTATGTATGAAATTTTAACCAACTTTGAATTTATTTTATCAGAAGTGCCAACTTTGATCTATAAATTATGAATTGGCCATTCAGGAGACCACTGGTAGCGCCCACAGAAGGCCATAAGAGGAAAAAAGAACAGTGAGACCTGACTATAAATCATGTCAGTGGTTTCTTCTTAACTCTCTGGATGAAATCCAAGTTCCTTAGCGTGACACAAAAGGCCTTTCATGATTTCACCACTTCTCCTGCTCCAGATTCGTTTCACAATCTGTCCTCGGGTGTTTTCAACATGCCAGCCAGACTGGCCTGCAGGGTCTCCCTCAGCACCAGCCCTTTCATGGCCTGGTGCCCTTGAATATACCACTGCATCTTCCCAGAGTCTCTATTTGCTGATTTTTTTCCTTTTCACCTGGAAAAGTTCTGCTTGTCCACAAAGACTCACATCAGGACTCAGTCACCCCATGTCTGAGTGAAATGCCTTTCCCCCAATCTCCAGGGGCACGTGTGTATCACTTTCATAACCATTATGGAGCCATATTCTGTTAACTATTTTACTCACCTGTTTCCTTCTGTACACTTTGGGAAAGTCTGTGTCTCCCATCTCAGTATTGCTAGTACACATCCAATCATCAGACACATCATAGATGTAAGGGAATATATTTCACAGAGTTTTTTCACTATTTTGCCCAGGTCAGAAACGATATCTTGTACTGGGCACTATTTTAATCAGACACCAGTTCAGGCTCCACTCAGAATGTTTTGTTATGGATCTGTTCTGATGCTTCCTCATAGCATCTAATTGTTCGATTTGTCTGTCTGGTTATTGGCAACCTGCTGGGTGTTCTGAGGGAAACGCACAGCTATTTTAAGAGCTACTTACTGAGTCAGTCTTGAAAGTTTTGTTTATCATTTTCTGTATTCTGCTTCCTTTTATATTCCTTGGGACCACTCAAAAGCGTTTAAAGCCATCTTCCAATTTATTTTTTCCATGCATATTTCCAGCTGAGTTCTTTTTTATTACTCGGTAGTTCCTCTTGCAGAATTCTCAGACCGGCTTTTAGAAGAATTCACATCACATTATTTCAGCTTCTTGGTTGTTTATACCGTTATACCAAGGAATGCAACAGGAGGGGGAAGAAAGTCAGACTCTCTTTTAGAAGTTAGATAGTACTGCATAGCAATTAGAGTAAGCAAAAGAAAAGATGTATAAGAAGCAGAGACATCCAAGTGGATTCTTGATCTAATGTTTAAGGCTTCCTCCAGAGCTGCTGTTTAAGAGAGGAAAATCTCTGTTATGAATTTATCCTTACTTCAAGAATGTGCCAAGCCATGTAATTAAAGCTAGGAAGGTGGTAGATACAGGAAAAGCAAATAAAAGCAGTGACTCAGAGGAGGCGAAGCATCTGCCTCATGAATTTCTTCTGTTTGTGCTTAGAAAGGGGAGAATCAACCTTCAAATGAAACAGAGAAAGTAGCAGCTAGCACAGTGTTATTACAGAGACCTCAAACCAGCTCTTCTGCCTGTCTTTCTGTCTCTATGGGAAGGCAGTAGAGGAAAAGAAGCTACATTTGGTAAAATGGCAAATAAATGTGTTTGCTTATTAGAAGTCATCTTAGAATCCTTAGCTTGAGTTTTGAATTCCTGGGAGGGGAATTGTCAAGTGGTCAAGTAGTTCCTAAACTGTAGCATGGTGGGAAGGCATTGGGTTGGTTTTCATACTTCCACAGATTTGGCTGGTAAAGAGCCAGTGAGCTCAAATGGATTTAGACAGTTTATTATTTTCATCACAGAGGGCACGTGAGATCCATGCTGTCATCAGTTCCTTTTCCCCCTCGAGTCCCCTGGGGGTGATGTGTGGAGGACGAGGTGGGTACTGCACACAGAGGGGTCTGAGTCACATCTGAGAACACTGAGCGTAGGAAATGCCCAATCTCCTGCTAAACACCCATCTTCCTTGCCCGTTAGAGAGAGATATTGTCTCTATCGCCCAGAAATACAAGCAGATCTCATCAGGGAGTGGAGAAATGCTTCTTTACTATTCTAGAATGTCTCCTCATAAAAACATTCTTAAATTGAATATGAATGCTTTTGCTCAGAAAACTCAGACTTATAAAGAAACAGGAGAGATCCAGGAAGAAATGTCTCCCAATAGAGATATAATATGTAGTATTTTTTTTTTCCTGCCATGTAAGCATTTTGCCCAATTAGCCCTCCTTGGAATGCTTTTTGAAATCCATATGCTGGTGGAGGGGAACATACAAAGAGCTTGGTGTCAAAGACCTTGGTTCAATCGACTTAAGACTTAACTAGTTACGTGACCTTGAGCAAGTTTCTTAAATCATCTGAGACTAAATGTTTTTAGCTGCAACATGGGGAAAATAACAAAACATTGAAGTATTGTAAGAATCTACTAATGTATGTGATGTACTCAGTAAAAAGTCAAAATAGTCAATAAGAATTTTTAGTTCCCCTATGTTACTTCTTTTCCAAAAAAGTCTTTTTTTCTAAATATCTTAATTTTCACAGGTTTTTTTTTGTATTTTTTCATTTTCAGAGAGTTTCTCAAACATTTTCCAAACAAAACCTATAAGAAACACAATATTCAATCTCTACAAAGTCAGAAATTGAGTTGTACCCTTTTTTCATTTTTAATACAAATTTAACTTATTTTAATGATATCGAATTTCTTCTCCCTAGAATGAAATTAAAAATACAATTTTGGCAAATCAGATGTCATTATCCCAAGTTAAATAACTATATTTACTTGTGCTGTTGGGTAGCAAATGTGAAGTCAATCTACTTTATATTAAGAGCAGGTTTCCCAGAAGCAGAGCTTGCAAAAGAAGTACTTACACAATTGAGAAAGGACTCAGAAAAAAAAAGAAAGAAAAGAAAAAAAAATAGTAAGAAATTGAAGAAAGTGAAATACTGCCAGTTTAGAAGTTCTGTGAAGGCTCAGTTTAACTGACATCTAATCTCACTCAGCCTGATTCCACAAGGAACTATGGAGCATACCTGGCACCACAGATTTATCTCACCTCAAGCCAAGGGAGCTGGCCTTTTGTATCCCTGTATAGATCACACATTGGCTGGGGGATACATGCCAAGGGGAGGATGCAGCATCCCCAGTATTTCCCTATGTGCTGAGGATGGTTCCTAGAGGCAGGATGCAGCTGCTGGCCATTAGCAGCCAATGCTCACAGTTACTGGGGCATGTGCACTCCTGCCTAGTAGAGAGGATCTGGGTGGGCCAGCAACAGCATCTCATGCACCCTGAGACTAGTTAGAGAGACTTGTGTATTCCTAGAGTTTATGGAAGAGATGTGATAGCTCAGATGAGTGTGGTGATGGTGCAGATGGCGAGAAGTGGGCGAATTCAGGATTTACGAAATAAGGAATGTTGAAGCTAACATATCAATTGCCTCTCTGTTGGTGTCCTTTCCTTCTATCTGATTCCAAATATTGTTTTTCCTTTTCAAATTCTTCCATCTGCTTCAATTTCCAGAATTCTCTTAGTTGCTAACTATTTTGTCTGGCACTTTGACTTCATTTTGTTCTGACCCCCCAGTTCCTGGCAATTTCCCAGTCTTTGTCTGATGGCATGTACTTGGGAGCTCTCATTTTGCACTTCTGATCTCAATTTATTCTCCTGACCTCTGACCTACTGCTGCCTAAACACTTATAAATCTTCTGTGATCTGATTTTCTGGTCCAAATTACTTGCCTTGTCCCCACAACCTTCTAGTTATGAAGTAGGGTAGACAGAGCCACTTTTAGGCTCAGACCCAAATAACTTTGTAGAAAGTCTTGCTCCAGACAGTAGTGGCACGCAGAGATAGTAGGAGGGGAAGATAAAACGAAAGAGTTTTCTGTATTTTTTTTAAAGATTTACAGCCTATCAGTCTGGAACTATTTAGTGTAGAAACAAAGAAATATACTGAGTTCTGCTGTCTGAAAGAGAAGAATGCTTTGTAGACTAGTTACGACTATATTAGCTGTGCTCATATAAATGATACCAACTGATACCGATGCCATCAGGAACATCAAAAGACAGTCATTGTTCTCTGTTTGATCAGATCACAAATGGTTTAAGTACAAACAAAATGGTTAATGCCCAAATGTTTTGGTACTTAATATAGAAAACATCAATTATCTGGAAATTTCACTTTTCTGGGTAACTCCCTTTTTCTCCTAAATATGATCAATATATATAGTTACTATAATTAAAGTTTGATTAAGTAGAATACATGGAAAGTGGTCTTTTCAATAACTGCAAAATTAACCCAATTTGTCTCCATAGTCTTGTCAAAAGTCCTTTGAAAATACATTAGTCCATTTCTTGTCTTGCAAATGAAGCCTTCGAAGAAAATTGACTTTTTGTTTGATAACTAAAAGGACCACAAGGCTATATGAACATCCATTTTCACTTAACTAGATTACATTTATGAAAGGCATAAGGGATTGCTTCGAATGTTTTTTTAAATTTTTTTTTTAATTTCATAATGAAACTTATTTCCCTGTCCTTTATGTCATTTTCTGACAAGCTAAGTACAGACAACATACAGTTGAAGTTTCTGCCATTTTTCAGAATGATTAATCAAGGTTTTGCTGTAAAATAATTCATTTTTCATGTAGAGACGTCTCTAATTTAGCCTCTTTTTTCCCCCACAGGGTTAGAGGGAAAATTTGAGCCCATACATTTATTTGAAATACAATTCAAATAATGGAAACATCTATATCTTCTTAGCGTTAAAGACTGTAGAACGGACAATTAAAAGCTAACTCAGATTAATACTATTAAAATGTCATGAGTAATATAGGCCTGGCCCTCTGATTTATCATTCATCGTTACTATATAACTTACCCAGAAGCTATGTAATGAGGAGGGATGCTAAATTAACACAGCTATGAATTCTTAAGTAGAGAAGGAAAAAAAGCTCAGATTAGACTGCTTCTCAGAATAAGGACTTCAACTGTTTAAAATACGGTTAGCTGGAATGGTGGCTTGGGGATGTGTTCGGCATATGCTATGTGTTAGGTTTGTTCCAGGTGGGAACCCAAAAAGTATGCAGAGGACGGAATGCGGTTAATGGAAAACTTAGGTTTATAAAACAATAGCCGCAGTAGTCTGGAAAGACCACAGGTTGTAAAACAGAGCTGCGCCGGCATTCCTATCCCCCCTGATAAGGACTAAGCTACTTTCCTCCCTTATGTCTGCAGGATCAAACCGACACAGGGGTCCCAGAAATTGGTTGTTTAAAAAAATTTTGTTACAGTGGCTGTTCTTGCCCAGGTACTCAGTCCCCCCAGAGAAATCCTCTATAAAACCCAAGGCTTTCCCCTTCCTTGGGGTGGACGCTCTTTAAGCCTCCACCCATCTGCACCCAGATGCTCAAAATAAACAGCATTTTGCTCTACTTGAGGCTTCATGTGTCTCTCTTCACTCCGGGCCTAATACTGTCAATGGCACCTGCAGAATTGTGTGTGGCTTTGGGACCAGTCATGAACGTTACAGTGTTAGGAATGAATTCTTTCGTAGAAAGTGAACCGGGTTAGACTGCCTGGCACATAGCAAACTGGTAACTGCTTTAATTGACTCTTTTTGTTTCAGACAAGGTTCTGACCCCCCAGATCCTGGCATTAGACACGGAGTTGTGCGAACTGGCAAAAGTCTGGATCTAAAACTATTAATAATCAACAGAAGTAACTCCTCTTAAGCTATACATGTGGAAGACCATTGGAACTCTGGAGTCAGGTGACATTGAGAATTGTGTATAACACAGAAGGAAACTCAAACCTGCAAGGCCAGCTTATTCAGTTTTGTTCTGTGGGGACATAGGAACTCTATGGAGAGAGTCTCCATAGAACTGCGTGTGTGTGTGTGTGTGTGTGTGTGTGTGTGTGTGTGTGTGTGAGAGAGAGAGAGAGAACAGGGAACAAGGGCTAACAGCTATTGACCAGCCAACCTTTATATTGTTTCAACCAGAGTAACTCTGCCTTTATCTGTGCCAGTGGTTCTCAAACTTCAGCACACTTTAGAAACACCTGGAAAGACTTGTAAAATCAGAATGCTGGGCCTTCCATCCAGAGTTGCTGATGTGATAGGTTTGGGGTAGGTTGTGAGAATTTACATTGTTAACAAATTCCAAGATGCTGTTGGTCAGGGGACCACACTTTGAAGTCTACTAAATTTTGTTATGTATATATTGGGCCACCTACTAAGCATTCTAAAGTTAAAAAGATCAACTGATAAGTTAAAAATGTTGAAAGCACTCATATAAGTAAAGTCTTCCTGGCACACCTATTTTCTCTTTTGGTACCCCTTCTTGGAGGTCTCTGGTACCTGAACATCCCCAGCTGACAAACGCAAACCCTAATATGCAAATTAGTTGAATTATTCTTATTTACTTTTCCTTCCTTTCTCCCTTCCTTCCCTCCTTCCTTTCTTCTTCCTTCTTGTATTCAAGAGACTTGATCTATTGTATGTGTTAGGCCAGGTTCTTTGCATTTGAATGCAACTAAGCCCTTGAGGACTTTGTCATCTGATATGTATAGTAGTCACATGACAGCCAATGTGAGCAGCCATACCTCAAAAGAGCATTTCTCAATTGTTTTAAAAGGAATAATTAATTTCTCCTAGGAGTATGAGTAAATATTTCACTTGAGAGATAATATTTGAACTTATTCTTTGAGTAGACTTTTCCTGTCTGGGGGAAATAATATGGAGAAAGGAGACACTGTGGTCTTGCCATGCTGCCATATTGAATTGACACTATTTAGGGAGAGTGAAGCCCTGTAAGGGTGGAACAGTGGCTTATAATCTTGCTAAATGTATTCCCAATGTTCCAGGTCATTCCCTGGCACTGCCTCCCAGAGACTCTGTTTCATTTGTCTGTGGTGGAGATTAGACCCCAGGGCTTTTTGATGCTCCCCAGCTTACTCTGATATATAGCCAGAATTGATAACCATTGTGAAATTACTTTTGATTGTAAACTCTTTTAGAAGCACTCAGGTTGGATGACTAGAAGCACTTGGGTTAGAAGACTAGAATAGAGAGCCGAATTGAGTTGGTTTTCCAGTTTTCTTATCTGGGCCATGAACTGAAATAAAATCTTAAGCCTTCCCCTGACCCACTGGATGACTGAATGGACCCTCTCTTGGCCAAAGGGATATCCTAAAACTAAATTGCCTGCCTCAAGGAGGGAGGTCAGACATGCCTCATCACACCTCCTCCCTTATTGGAGACGTCCTTTGTAACCCATTAACAGGCCTAAGGCTATGGAAGACAAACCTGCAGGTCCTCAATTTACACAACAAATGTATATTGGGTGGTTTGTCTCTGATTCACAGACCTCCTTATCTTAAAACATCCCAAGCCTTTAGACAAAGCTTCATGTCTTCAACCAATTACAAGTTAAAGAATCTTTAAACCCACCTATAATCTGTAAGCCCCTGCTTTGAGATGGCCCACCTTTTCAGGCCAAGCCAATGTATGCCTTCCATGTATTGATTTATGACTTTACCCATAATTCCTGTCCCCCAGGAATGTATAAAACCAAACTGTAACCCAGCCATATCAAATCCACTTCCTCAAGGCTTCTTGGGCATGGCTCTGGGTCATGGTCCTCAAATTTGGCTCAGAATAAATCTTTTTAAAATTATATTACACAATTTGGCTTTTTTTCCATCAACAAGGCATAGCTACTTTTTTTCTACTTTAATTAATGTGCTTCTCCTCATCAGTTTCAACTGCTGCCAACGCAACAAGCTTGGATCATCACCATGATACCCTGGGGTCTACAAGATCCTTCTCATGGATAAATCCCTGTCTGATGTTTCAGGTCCCCAAGCAGCACTAGACATCCTTTTTTGCCTTTTTCTGAACCCACACACCTTGGTATGTGCCATGCTTCTCTTACATTAAGATTCTTTACCTATGAGGTCTTTTTTTGTTTGTTTGTTTGTTTGTTTTCCTTTCTTGCATCCACACAGCCTATTGTAACTCCCAACATATGGGAAATAATAAATATTGACCTCAGTTGATATTAAAAAGAAAAAAAGACACACAAAAGATAGAAGGAACAAACTTGGAAAAAGAAAGGAATGATCGTGAATGTAAGTTTGTGACAACTCTCTGTTTAGCATGTTTATCTTTCAGAGCCTCTTACATGTTAAGTCCTTCCATTCCTGAGGCTCTCTGCCTCACAGCCCTCCAAGTGTGACAACTGGCTCCACTTCCTACTGAAGCCTTGGCTCAGGAGGGTGGAGGGGACCTTCAGGTTCTATCACAGTAGAGATTACTCCCCCCCATCAGTTTCCTCCAATCACTATATCTTGCTTGCTTTCTTTATTGCACTTAGTACAACCTATTACGTATTATTGTCTTTCTTCCATTAGATTGTAAGTACCTGTATCAGGAGGTCAGAGACCAAATCTGCTTTAGTCACAAATAGTGTAACCATATTGTAGTCCAATGCTAGGTACCCAGTGGAGGATATTCAATAAATATTTGTTAAATGAACTAATGATTTAATGAATGGAAATTGGACACTAACACAGATTCATTTCCCAGTCTTGCTAACTAAAATAAATTTTCTCCATTATATTTGTTGAAACAGCTTACCATTTTAGCAACAAAATATCCAATTAACTATTAATCATTTAAAAAAAGATAAATCTGCATTAAATGACCTCACCAAACTTAGTCACATCAATGTTTTTATTAAGTTGTTACTGTATCCATAATTTTTTTGGCAAAATAACTTGCATAATTTAGTAACATGAGTAAAATTTAACCATTTATATAAATATAGCCACTTGTTTGCCAGACCATTTATTTTGCATATAATCCAGTGTCCCAGTTTGTATCTGAAAAACATGTTGTTGCTGGTTATTTCATTTTATAATCCCATGCAGGTTTGATGCTTATCCATAGGATACTGATGGTCTGGTTAATTGTTGTTAATTGCTTCCTAATCACTGCTGAGAAAAATCAATGATAGAAATGCCATGTCCACATAAGGGAACAGGCTACCTTGACCTCAAACAGACTTTCCTGACTCAGGCTGTGTGTTAGAATCACCTGGGGAGCTTTTAAGGAGAATACTGATGCCAGGTTTCAACCTCTGAGATTTGAATTTCATTGATTTGGGGTGGAGCCAAGATATTGCTACTAATTTGAATGCTCCTAGGTGATTTGAATGTGCAGCCAAGGTTGAGAATCATTGACTTAAAGAAAGATAAATAACTATGCTCCAGCAGAGAATGGACTGCTTGCTCTCCAGACTTTGAGAGATGCCCTGACATTCAAATCAATTGAGTCATTATACATAAAAGGCAGAGAAATTGCTACCAGTTGTGCTCTCAGTGACTGCAAACCAAATGGGCAATAGATATATTATAAAAGCCTCCAGCTTGGAGCCCTGTTGAGCCTGGTGATTGGCTCAGGACTAGAACTGGTTGTGAGCAGAGCAAGTGATCACCCTCCCAGTCTGGCCGTCTGTCTCACTGGCCTCTTTAACCTCTGTACTAAGCCTCTGCCTGTGCTGTTCCCCATCCCTAAAGAGATTTTCCCCTTCCCCCCTATTAACAGCTTGTCTTCCCTCTTGGAGCCGACCAAAGCCACCATGCTCTGAAAGAGCCACTGCGCAGCATCTCTAGATTCCTTTCCCATCTTCCAGTGTAAACTGCCATTCTTTACTTTTAATCTTGAACTAAGCAACTACTTTGCACTAAGCATTTCACTAGGCACTATATAAATCATCTTCTTAGTGGAGTGGGGAACCTGCAGTCTCGGGGCTACACGTGGTTCTGGATCCTTGAGTGTGGTCTTTTGACCGAATCCAAATCTTACAGAACAAATCCTTTTAATAAAGGAATTTGTTCTGTGAAGTTCAGATTTGGTCAAGGGGCCGCACTTGGGGATCTGGAGGGCCACATGTGGCCCCAAGGCCACAGGTTCCCCACCCCACATGAACTCTGGGGGAAAAGTTAGCCCTGCCTTTGGGGTGTGGGTGGGTTGGCAAGCTTGGGACTTAGGTCCAGGGTGGGGTTGGGAAGGGCCACTCATTGCCCACTCTTGTTTCTAAGGGAAGGACATCCATCAGCTCCTCGTTTCTCTCTCTCTATTTCCTCATTTCCTGCTTTCTTTGGGAGTGAGGAGTAATCTGTCTGATTGAGGGGTTTGAGAGAAGGAATCGAGCCTGCCTACCTCTGTCCTTTTCCCTTTTCATTCCCTTCAGGAGCTCGCTGCCTGCAGGGTGTGTGTTTCGTTCTGCTTCTCTGTGCCTTACATTTGCCACAGGGGATTTTTCTCATAAGGGGATGTTTGCGGGACCCGGATCCGCATGTGAGTGGCTGCAAGTGTATATTTAAGCAAGCGATCATCAACTTCTGTCTAGGTCATAAACTCCAATATCAGCCTCATCAGCAAAAATAACATTTTAGTTTCTTTTTCTGTGACTGCCATTTCTTAACTGGTGGAAAACTCAAGCAAGTAAAACAGGAGTGTCCTTTAATTTGAGTGATGCTCTAAGTGTGGTCCTGGACCAGTCACTTGAATAACAGAACTTTTTACATAAATTCTCAGGCCCCTCCCCCAACAGTCTGTGTATTAACATCCTGCAGGGGATTCTGATGCCTGCGAAAGTCTGAGCCCATGAGAAGCCCTGCTATGGACAGGACCTTGAGTTCCGTCACTTTGGGCTCTGTGGCAGTAGGTACCAAAGTGGTGTCTTTACTATATAGCTCCAGGCAGGACCCTTAGTCTGTGATCAGGCACAGGTAAGGGCAGGATGATTGTGGAGCAGACACTGATAACACAGACTGAGAGATGAAGGTAGCTGGAGACTGGCCATCCATCAGTTTTTAATTCCAGGCTCTAATAGGAGTGGTTGGGTGATTTAGTTTTGCTTTGTTTTGTTATATTTTTCTTCTCTATAACTGTAGCATTTCAGTGTCTGAAAGATTGAAAGACTCTCTTCTACTTCGCTAGGCTTTCTTTTTCTTTATATTTTACAGATACCTGAAGAGTACAAAGATGATTATCTTTCCAATCTCATCCCCAAATAAACTGCCAAGAGGGCAGGAGAGACCAGCACTTGTTCAAGGTCAGGGGCAGCAAACTGTCCTCCTGAGTGGTTCCCAAATCAGCTGGGAGCAGCAGCCTAAGGCAGTGGTTCTCTATGTGTGGACCCCAACCTTTCACAACATTTGGGAACTTACTAGAAATGCAAATTTCTGGACCTACCCTAGACATCTGAATCACTAATTCTGGGGGTAGGATCTAGCAACTGGAGCCTTGCTACTCATCCTTGTGGTCTGGCACAATAGCAGAGGCATCTGGGAGCTCGTTAAAAAATTCAGATGTCAGGCCTCATGCCAGACCTACTGACCTATTCACAGTCTGCATTTTAACAAAATCCCCGGGTGATTGGTAAGCACATTAAGGTTTTAAAAGTACTAGTATAGAGGCAAGTATGCAAAAGCCAAATCATGGACCAGGAGGAAAGAACAGGATATTGATGAGATTTTCAGCTTAGGCTCCAAACATGTAAAATTACAATCTGGGGAGCAAGGCTGGAGTGAGGAAATAGATTGAAACCCAGAGAGAGAGAGAGAGAGGTATCTCCTAGGAGCCTGAAGCACCCACTTTTACCTGCTTTGCCCTTATTAACCTTATGCCAGCTCATCAGTTCACTCTGTTGTGCTCAGGTGCTTACCTGGGCCTGGCCCTGCACCGGGGACTTATCGTATCTCATTCCACTACATGTAGCTTCACTAGCAACCTTTTTAGATCTGCATTAAATTTCTAACCAAAATTCTTTTGAAATTCCTCTCACAGCAGGGCAGGCCTCCCTAGATGTCCACAGAAGGTCATTTCTCAGCCCAAACAGGTAGCAGGCTAGGATCAATAAGAACCAAATCAACACTGAGCATTTAAACCTGTGGCTGGGGTGTGAATAAGTAGTTGGAGAAATTGTAAAAAGGTCAGATAGCAAGTACTAGCTTTGTAACTAGCAAGAGCGCTTGTATATATTTGGCATTTCACAGAACCTTCAGGCTCAGTTTGATTAGTTATTAAAATTATGGTAGGCCGGTGGGGAGAACCATGATAATTTGTATAGGTCATAGATAATCAGAAGTGTCTCTCCCAGTGGGATGAAACCTATTAAAATTCGTTATTTAAATCTCTTTGCCATTTCCACATTCTGCTCACATGCAAAACGACTTGTCCCTATCTTGGTCTCCAAGGAAAAAAGCAGACATCTTCCATTGTTCTTTGTTTGGTGCTAATTAACATTTTCAAGAGGATTGACTTAGATGCAGCTCTGTATACCCCCAAAGCAATCGCTCCATTCAACTTCCAGATCATAGGTTTATCTCATTAAAGAATTAGCTTTTAATATTCAGAATGTTTAGATTATTTCCACTGGTGTCTCCAAAACTTGTAATCACACACAAATAATCCTCAGGATTATGCCACCAACACTGAGAGGATAAAGTGCTTTGTAAGAGGGGAATCCAGTTGTTTTTATTCTTAGCTTTCTGCTTTGGAATAATGTAACTCCCGTTCCTGAAAGCCAGCCAGCCACCAGGGCCTGTTTGGTAGAATAGGCTGGCTGGCATCTGCCCAGTGGCTCTGAAACCTGAGGAACACTGGAATCACTTGAGGAAGTGTCAAAAATATTGATGCCTGCGGGCTACCTTTCCACCCCAAATGTACTCCCACCCCCAATTCATTAATCTGGTCTGGGGTAGGGCCCAGTAATCATTTTTTTTTTTCAACAGCTTCCAAAATTCTGATGCCATTGCATGGATTATTTTCCTCTTCTCCACTCAGCCTCCCACATTCTTTGCCTTCATTACATTTTTCCCTTGGATTACTTGACTCTTTGTCTCTCACAATGGTTACATGATTTTCCTATTCTACTTTTTTTTTTTTTTTTTAAGAGAGGAGGTCTTGCTGTGTCACTCAGGCTAGAGTGCAAACATAGCTCACTGTAGCTTCGTACTCCTGGGCTCAAGCTGTCCTCCCGCCTCAGCATCCTGAGTAGCTGGGACTACAGGCATGAGCCACCGTACCCGTCATCTAATTTCTTTCGTATACTTGAAACAAACATGTAAAACAATGGCAAAAAGCTTGTTTAATACAAAGCGCAAAAAAGCACAAAGGAAAAAACTAAAAAAATTACAAATACTCCTACCACCCAAGGATAATTACTGAGAACATTTTCATGCATGTATTTCTCTACATCTGAACCATATTTTTTCTTGACCAAAACTTAACAGACTAAATATACTCCTTTGTAACTTAATTTTTTTTCCTTAGCACAGCATTATGTAGAATATCCATGACAAATAGTGATTCATTTACAACAGCATTTTAAATGGTTGCAGGTGTGCCATCATTGCGTGCATCATAATTTAGTATACTAATGCCTTCTTCTTCAGTATTTATGTATTTTTGATATTTTTGCTGTTAAAAGCAGTGCTAGGACAAGCGTCCTTGTTTTTATGGGTATTTGTAAATCTAGTAATTTTTAACCACTACTGATGGTATTAATAAATAGCACAGGGCTGGTAGTTATTAGGCAAGGAAGGCACTGGTACAGACATGCAGAAAAAGCAACGCATCCTGTCCAGGAAGCTGAGTCTTCAAAAAAGACATGGTTGGAAAGCCAAGGTCTTCGGGTTGTGCTGGGAAATTCCCATTGTTCTAAGTGAAGAATTTTGGTTGCTCAGGGTGCCTGTTTCTCACAGGAGCCACTGAATGAAATGCAGTCTGCAAGCAGTTTCTTCTCCTTACAGCAGCGCTTCCCAAACTATCCTGATGAAGGACCAGATGTTTGCTTGTTTCATTTTGTTTTACTTCCAATTTTTCATGGATATATACTTCTGTAAAATAGTATAAAAATGAGTGTCTAGAAAAATAAAAATGACATACAAAATACAATTTTCTATTTTGTCTTTTATTACTAGATTCAAGAATCATAAAATTTCTTTGACAAATTGCCATAAATATTTTAAGAGCTTTCTCTCAATTTCTACACTCAATTGCACGGTGGGCCAGTAACCCACAGTTTACAGCTCAGCACTGATGGGCCATAATTTGAGTGGCGCCGGTTTAGAGCATATTCTCAAAGAAATGCATTAGCTAAATGTGATAACCTCAGTGTTTGGGTGGACAAAAAAGTTCCCTAGCAAAGTTATAATAGAAGTGCAAAGTCAGAATAAATATTTTTCGCAATTGAATGAAATGACCAAGTGGGACTGTAGTAGCCAAGAACATCATTGAAAACACACAGAGCCAGGAAGCATATGTTCCATGCTTGGAATGATCCAGAGAAGAGAGTATAATACAAACTCTGCACAAGAATGACAAACTCACAAAGCATTCAATATTTTTCTGAAAAGTTCTAATTCTTGACTTAAGAATGGTTTTACAGATTTTCCCCTTACAACCATTTATTAAAATGTGCTCATAAGTTTTATGCATTTCTATATATTTTATAGTTTAAAAATGCCATAAACACCTATATGCTAATGCTTGCTAAGGCTGTAAGTGACAAATGCTTCCATATCAACACTATTTATTGCCGCTAAGTGATGGAAAATGTACATTGGAGGTGACTTTGGTATATTTGTATTCAAAAGCACAGTATTTATGCCTAAAAATCCTTTCAAAAGCCCTTAAATAAGGATCTCATACTTATCACATTTACAAAGGATAAAAGACTGATAAAAAGGAGGACAGACCAAAGTCTTATTTTTAATAGTGAAGGACAATAGTTTATTATTCTTAAAGGAAAGTTGTCAGGTTAGATGCATCCTAAAGGAATAATATTGTGTGCGTGACTAACATCTAAATGTCGAAGTGGGGATGGGAAAGGGCAGTCCTCCCTTTCTCCCTCCATCCCTCTCTTATTTGCATATCAGTTGCTTAATGAGAGAGAGAGAGACGAAACTCTTTCATTTAACCTTTACTTCGAGGTGGCACAGCACGGCGTTCAGAACTAACCAAGGTCTATTTAGAGCTTGTTCTCACTAAGAATGTAAACCCACATATGTATATATCCATGCATATATTGATTAGCATAGGAAGTCTCTTTTACACTTCAACCTAGTTTCAGGACCAAGGTTTCACTGATGAGTTAAGTTTCACTTTTCTGATTTTAACCCATTTTATGCCTAAGTGAGGAGAGGGTATGAGGTGGCTAAAGAAAGGTAAAAGTATCTTTGTGATTAGTCATTCACATTTCCATTTCCATTTGTCATTGGAGAACTCCTACAGCCGCCTGCTCTGATTCCTTCTTCAGAGTTCTAAACAACAATCTCTCCCAGCCCCTTTGGGTGTTCGCTCATTAAGTGCAAAGGAAGAAAGTGACTCTGGACTCATTCTCCAGTGTCCTTCTCACATGCACTGTCCACAGCCCTTTGGCCCCTGCTCTGCAATCAGCCCAGGCTGCAGGGACACCCAGTCCAGCCTCCTCTCTCCTGAGAAGCGATCACACCTGAATGAATTCTGTGGCTGTGGCAGTCATTTACACATTTGGGGCTTTAGTTCCCTCTTTTCTTCGACTGATTTTTATTTCTTTTTAATTGTTAAAAAAATATATTGATTTTTTTCTGCCCTAGGAGCAGAGGAAAGAAAGAAAAATAGAAGACCAATGATGGGATCAGAACAAATGAATGAGTTAATTAAATGTACTTGGCTCGGCAGAAACAGAACCCTTTGGACTCTGCTCTTGGAACCACTGGCACATCTACTGAGCTCCGTGTCACTACGTTTATTTTTATTGGCAGTTCACAAGACGTTTGGGTGAAGGATTGGGACAAAAGGGGATAGGATGAGATAGGGGAAAGAAAAAAGAGACTGGGATGGAGAGTCAGCTGTCCAATTCTCTTAGGTCAGTTTCCTGCTCATGGACAATGAGGGATAGACATAAAGAGAAGGGGAGATAAAATCAAAGTGCAGTAGGAGATGACACAACTGTAGTCAAAAGACTAACCGCAAGGCACACTGTCAGGGGCTGGCTTCTCTTCTGCTGGCTACCAATAAATAAGAAGTCGACAGTGCTTCCAAACCAAGGACTGAGAGTCAATTGCTTTGAAAGACCAACGGGAAATGGGAGTGAGGGAAGCTGGTTCCGCAAGAGGAATGGCAGGGACTGTGTCCACAGAAATGCACATGGCCCACGTGGGGGCTGCCCACTATCAGCTCCCGGGACCTCCTGACTTGTGCGGTCTGCAAGCCAAGTATTGCCAGGCTCTCTGATATTTCAAGAGAAGCACCTTATCTGAATCTCTATTTAAAATATTCTGATTTTTAAAGCATTTAGTTTCTATAAATACTTGTCTTTGTTCCTAACTCTAAAGAAAAATGGAAAGATGAAAAGAAATGGAAATTCTCACATTAATTTTCCTTCAGTACGGTCAATATTATCTTATACTGTTTTCATTTTTTTTTTATATATGGACATTTTCACTTATAAAGAATTAAAAATTCCTACAGGGCAGACAGCCTGCTGTGTATTTCTTTATGTTCTCCATGCACTCACTCGCATACACTAGAGTCTGGGTTTGATTAAAAAATTCTGTGCCTGAATTACAATAATCTAATAATGTGTTCCTTTCATTTCTTTCTTCCTAGTGGAATAAAACAAAATCTATCATTGCATATGTTTGTGTGGCAGCCTTTTGTCAATAACGTAGAAAACACTGGTCTGAAGCAGATGCATCCTCCGTCCACGTGTTTTGCTTTCAGAGGTTTGCGAGCTCTCAAGCCTCTCGTTATAGTCTTTTGAAATTTCAGAAGCTATTTTCAGTGCACTCCAAAGAGAAATAGCAAGGTGGTTACATCACCTAATTCAATTTCAAAACTTACTTTTTATCAAGATATTCTTGAAAAGGGGTCAGCAAACAATTTTTGTCAAGGGCCCAGTAGTGAATATTTTAGGCACTGTGGCCATATGGTCACTGTCATAGCTTCTCAGCTCTGTGTTTGTAGTGCAAAAGCAGCCAGAGAACTTTCCCAACACAGGCAGCAGACAGGGTTTGACTAAAAGGCCATAGCTTGCCCACCCTCCCTCTACGTGAAAAATCATTTCCTAGCCTGCATTCTCTGCATAGCTGACTCTATTTCACATTTATTTTGCAGTGCAGATAGCTCACTTTATTTAGCATTCTCTCCTATTTCCTGCTCAGAATCACCCCCTTCTTTATCTTTATGTGCCAATCTTAGTTCAGGCCATTCCCCTTCTGATACTTGCAAATCATTACTTCTCCCAATGACAAATTCAACTACAATTCAGTCTTCACTGATTTCGTCTTTCATTTGATTGTTGAAAATAGCTTCCAAATTGGTCTCTCTTTCTGTAACTTCCTAGGCTTCCAATAGTCTACTTCGATATACTGATTGTTTTTTTTTTTGTACAGAGGAAGCTATAATCCTATCGCTCTTTGTTCTAACATCTTCTAAAACTCCTTATTTCCCGTAGAAATAAGGTTCAAATTCTTCAGCAGGGCATGCTTCCATCAGACCTTTCCAGGTATGTGTATGTCTCATTATTGATCTCTGTATCCTATGCTCACCCAAAGCAGAATTTTTACGCTGTTCTGTGCTGTGATTGCATCCATTTTTCTATGGATTCTGGACTCCGCTTGGTTAAATCTGTTTGCTTCAAGACCAGTTCAAATGCCACCATTGCCAGGAGGTATTCTACATTTTTCTTGGCCAAAAAGTATCTTTTCCTGCATCTCTGGTCTAGAACTTTATGTTTTACTTAAAATATTTCAGTTTCATAATAGAGTTGTTTATTAGCAAACTACCAGAGGGCAAGACCAAAATCTGGTTCATTTCTGAATCCAATCACAACTACTACCAAATCTAGATAGGCAATCTTACTTGTAAGAGACACCACAATCAATAGCTAACATTTATCAAGCCTTTTCTACGTGGTTCTATAAAACTTCATGTTTTATACATTTTATAAGTATTAAACTATTTCATCCTTATAGTCACACCTTTTACAGTTGAGCAAACTGAGGTGATTATATAATATTTATTTCACAGGCACAGAGAGATCACACAACTAGTGGGTTGCAGAGCTGGCACTCAAACCCCACAGTGAGCTCTTAATCTACTTTTACAAGATTTGCACTTTGTAGAATTTAAAATATTGCTTATTTTCACTCATAGAGGCTGTAATAATTGTATCTGTGCCTTAATGACATTTCATTGGTCAGAATTATAATATATTTGATATGGAGTACACTTGCTTAAGAACAAAATGCCCAGGGCTAGGGTGGTTGTTAAAAACTACAATCTGTTCTGCAGTGTTCTACTTGATTACTACTGATAAAGTTTGTGCCTTCTCAGTATTTAAAAATACCACCTACTGGCCTTTATTCATATTCTTAACTTTACAAGTGGGTTTTTCCATTTCCATCCAAGGGTTTGGATATGAAAAAAAAAATGGATTAAAGCAAATTCCACTTTGCTGTGGTCTCATCCCATTCACCCGTAAACTCACACCATGGTATTGCCTCCTCTCTGGAGAGGGGTGGGAAATCAGGGTTTGTATCATAATCCCAAAATACATAATCCCGAACACCATAATTCTGAATGTTGAAATCCTGAAAGATCAAAATCCCTAAAAATCAAAATTATTAATACTGAAGTCTAAATCCCCAACATTTAAAAGTCCCAACATCTAAAATCCCCCAAATCACAATCACAGCATAGTTGTGTCATGTTGAGTGGAACTGTTACCTTATTATCATCTTTATAAGGAAGAAAATGAATTTCAATTGAATTCCCAAACCATAATGAAAAATTTGGACTTAGGTTCAATTCAAGCTTCTAAAAGTGAATTTCAAGGTGTTGCAAATAAAGTTTGTTTTTTCCATTTATTCAGCCCAATGCATTTGGTGGAAAATTCACGAGTGGATTGGCCACATAATGTGGCAATGATGACAACGTCAGCTTAAAAACGTGTCATTTGCCTGCATTGGCATTCCTTCCTGCTTACGATATTCCAGGAGCTTTTAATGAATTAAAGCCTCATTTGCCTGAAGAAGCCAGTGCAGTAGCTGACAGGTTCAACAACAATTATGTGCATGGTAGGATAAGAAGGTGAATATTCAATCAGCAATATTGTTTCTGCCAAATTTCTGGTCTGCATGTGGAATGGATTTCTGTTTACCCAAACCCACACAGAAGCATGGCACAAAAGATGGGAAAATTTAATAGGGATTGTTCATGTCAGTGTACATGGATTCATAGAAGAATTTCAAGAAGCAATGCCACACAGAAAATGAATGTATTCTCCAAGGAGAGACATGTCCTAAAAAAAAAAAAGGTAGTTATTCATTGAGATACAAGACTTCAAAATATAGTCAATGATAGTGAAATCTGGCCAGCTCTTATGGACTACCTCCCTGCAATTGCTCATAATCTATCCCCATGACACACTTTTTCATATGTCAAATTTTCTTTTTAGTTTTTGTTCTTTTATTCGTTTTTATTTTTTCACTATTTTAAATTGGCAGCATTAGTTTTTATAATTTGCTATGCTATGTATTTCATCTTTGCATCACTTACCATACTGGAGCTATGAATTATACAAAGATTTTTAAAGAGTTCTAGTTCATTTTATGTATTTTTTTGCAAATGTGACTCCATAACAACATATCACAACACTGACTTTGTGTGTTGATTGTGCATGTACGTAAAAATGTGGAAACTTCCTCAATCAATGAAGTGATATTCTTTTTGTTCATCTGCATTTGTGAAAGATAAAGTTTCTCGAGATACTGGCTCTTTGGTCAATTGGTTTGGTGGTGACGTGGTGGTGACTATCACAGTTTTGGAGGTTGTCCATCACAGTATTTTGGATGACTGTGGTTATAAAGCTGGGTACACAAAATTACTACCATAGTGATATGTGCTTATACATTTTACTTTTTGACTTACTTATTTATGAATATTGTTCATCTACTCATAACTCTTATGCCTATGTGACTGTCGATGGTATACCTGAGTGTTCATATAACAATATGTATGTTATTGTTGCCTATTCTATTGTGTAAAGTGTCCCATGAAGTGTTCTGCTGTGATTTTCTATTTCTCAAATAAATCTGCTTTTTAAAATGTAAATAAGTACCTTTTAAAAATTTTTAAATTATTTTTAAATTATATTTTCATGATTTTGATCTTTCAGGATTTCAACATTCAGTATTATAGTGTTTAAGATTATGTCTTTTGGGATTATGATCAGCCCCACTGAGAATTAACAATGTGTGCTAGGGGGATGCTTCTGAGGTATTTACCAATTTCGTGGGGCTGCTGTGACAAAGTACCACAAACTGAGTGGTTTAAAACAACAGGAATTTATTCTCTCTCAGTTCTGGAGGATTGATGCCCCAAACCAAGATGTCTGCAAAGCCATGCTCTCTTGGATGCCTCCAGGACAGGATTCTTCTTTGACTCTTCCAATTTCTGGTGGCCCCAGGCATCCCTTGGCTTGTGGCAGCATCACTCCAATCTCTGCCTCCATCTTCACATGGCTGTCTTCTCCCTGTGTGTTTCTGTGTTCTTGTGGTGCTCTCCTCGTCTTCAAAGAATGCCAGTCATATTGGGTTAGGGCCCACCCTAATGACCTCATCTGAACTTGATAACAATTGCAAAGACCCTATTTTCTGATAAGGTCACACTTACAGGTACTGGGAGTTGGGAGTTGGGACTTCAACAAATCTTTTTGGGGAACACAATTCAACATGTAAGAAGGGGTTAGAATCCTTACTTCCTACCCTCGTAATCCAGGGTGAGGAACAAAGAGAGGGGGCTAATGGACTGTTCTCTAGAAATTTTAAGCCAGAGCCCCTAGTCCTGACAACTCTTTTCCCCTTGACACCTTCTGTCTCATTGTCATAGCCACCCACCATGCTCTCCACTTATATTTCTCTCCTGGCCTTTGCTACTGCCCGGAAATCACCTTGGGCTGCAAGGATTATTAAGGAAAGAAGTTTAGATTATCTCTGTTCCTTCTGCTAGCCAGACACTTCTCTGTGGTGCTAGAACCAGGTAAAAAAAGTTACCTATGTCAGGGAAGTAGCTTCTGGAGGTAGACAGAGGAGTGCAGGCTTTGCAATAAAGGAAAACTGGGTTCCTATCCAAATCCTCTATTTATAAGCTCAATAATTCTTGCTTATTTGAGCTTCCAGTTCTTTATAACAGAAAAATGACAATAAAATTACCTCGTAGAATTATTATAATGATAAAAATGCCACAATACATAAAGTACCCAGTATCAAAGTATGTCTTAGGAAAATAACTTGCTAATTCAGAACTCTGAGTAATTTTTTAAACATTCTAACTCTGAATAAATTTCACAAATAAGCACTATGCAAGATATCCTGATTCTGCGGTGTCATGAAGTCTATACTTCAAGTAGAGTATATACTGAATAAATTAGGTGATAGAGAAAATGAACCCCAAGTTTAAACAACTGAACAAGGACCAAACTTTTAGAAGATAGCCCGATTACTCTGCCATAGTCTGTCTCTGCCTCCAACATCATGCATTCAAAAACATGCTGTATTTTCCTTAAATTTCTCACTTAGGTTATTTGGTTACAGGCAATTGAAATGCATCTGACTTAAAGTGAAAAATAAATTTATTGAAAGGAAGGAGGCAGCCCACAGAATGAGAGGAATTGTTCAGCAATCTGATCATAGAAAGGATAAAAACAAGATATCTCTGAATATCTAGGGAGCAAGAACAGATGCACATTTAAGTTTTTGTGATGAATGAATGACTTGGTACCATTTTATACTTTCAAACCATTTTGTTGAAAACACGTATTTTGAGAAAAGGCAGTCTGATTGAGTTAGGCTGAGTGACCTGCCACCCCTTGTCTTAAGAATGTGGGGCCCTTAGTTTGACAGTCTCAATAGGATTGCAGGCACTGGATAAATTTCCCAAAGGTCAATCTAAATGTTGTCTCCAGAAGAATGTAAATGAATGCCCAGCAGGCAAAACTGACAGATGTCTACTATGTGGTCATTCTAAGAGCATAGATTCTATATCAGAAATTTACCAAGGCTTTCAGTTGTCATTCCTACAAATAATCAAATATATCAATTGCAGGAATGATGTCTTGCCTTGTTCTCATAATAAAAGAGCTTATGGATAGGTGGGCAAGGTGGTGAGAGGGGTGTTAGGAAAAACCCTGCACCCAAATCTCTCAAATAATCTCTCCCATGCTATTTCCTTTATTTTGATTATTACACATTTTCCTAACATGCACAAAACCTTTTGTTGCATGACAGCCATTTATCAAATGTCAACAAAAGATTAAGTTACTTCAACGTTTTAATCCTGATAGCAAATTGAAATCTTGACACCTCAGACTAGGAAACAGGCAGAGTGAATCGGGGATGAGTTGGAGGGGAGACTGTGTTCTGAGGGCTGGGCACTGTGGGAGGCTCCTGTCTTGCATCAGGATAGGGGAGGGTGGCAGGGGTGGGCTTCTGGGCTCCCATGAGGCACCCTGAGCACCCCACACATCCTCAAGGGAGAACAGATTCAAAAGAGGAGAAAGGAAGAAATATGGGAGGAGCCTAGGACCATCCCCCCCAACACTACGCGGTCTTGCTCCATCCCACCAGAAGTCATGGCTGTGTGGTTCATGGGCAGAGCAGCCCCTGAAGGGGCCACAGGTCAGTGGGTGGTTACTATTCTGCTTTTCCAGCTTAGTCCAACTCAAATGTTCTACTCCGCATTTCGACTCCTCTCCTTTTACAGATCAGGAAACAGGTTTGAGACAGTGAACCAAAGCCTGTAGAGCTGAGCAAGAGTTGGACAGGGATTCTCCCCCAGGCTCTGGAGCTCCAGAGCTCCCCTTTGTACACGATGCTAGACAGCCGCTCTGTGTCCTGGCTTTGCTTTTTCCACTAAGGGTAGAGTAAGGAGTTCTTCTGTTATTAAGACATTGAAGCAATCATCTGAGAAGCTATGTATTTGGGGGGTGTCCCATAGCAACTCCAGGAGGGGCAGTGGGGAATGAGCTCCCAGCCTTCCTGAAACCATCCAGCCAGGCAGCCTGCTCAGGCCTGAGAGAGGCCTCTAGCTGAGGTTATGTGGCTTCTCCCTGTGTGCCAAGCACCAGGTAGGCTGCTTTGACCTATTTTATCTCATTCCATCCTCACAAAATCCTTGTCAGGTGGGTAACGTAATTCACATCAGATAGCTGAGGAAACAGGCTGATGTGGCTTGCCCAAGGTCACGTAGCTAGTCCTTGACAGGACCTTGAACATAACCCTCGTCACTTGATTCCCAGTCTCATAGTTTTTGCACTTCTTGTGCTGTCCTCTGGGGCTTTGGTCATTGCAGGTCACCATGTGACTTTCTTGAACACCCGCCTTCTGAAATAAGAGCACACTGATCTCTGGAATCCTGAGATGGGAGTGAGGATGCCTCCCATTGACTCTCTCTCCCCACTGTTTTCCCTTGAAGCCTTACAGAATTCCCTTTCCATCAAGTTTTCTTTACAAATCGGGCTTAGGAAAGGCTGGAGGGATGTTTATCTGTCAGGCAGATTTCTCTCTCCTGCAGAAATGTTAGCCTTTTCACAGACCACTGCATCTTTCTTAAAAACTTGTGGTAAACGGCAAGATGTCTTCTGGGACCAGACTGATGGAGGAGGTACCTTCATGCATTCTTCAACCAGACACAAGTTCAGGCGGCAGCTCAAGACCTTCTATCGAGCTCCGGAGACGGCAAGGCCTTGCTGAGTTTTTTGTGCTCCAGGGAGACCTATCTGATTATATTCCAATGAGTTAAGGTAAAACAAGCAAATGACAACTAACATCTAGTATATGATAAGCAGGGGTCCTAGTCACCACCATGAATGAGCAGACGCTAACAATACCCTCTTGCTTTATTTTATTTTTCAGCTTATAACAGTTCCTAAAGACTATAACCATTTCCTTTCTACAATTTCCTGTTTATTTCGTGTGTACTGTTGTTATATGGTAGATGGTAACAGTCATGGATGGTACATTCATACATGTTTCTACTAATATATCCTTTGTAATACTTGACACAATTACTCTGTATTTAGTAAGAGCTCAGAAAATACTTAGCAGTTAAAAGACTGACCAGCTAGATAGTTAGCCAGCCTGGGGTTATCATTAAATAGAATCCTGAAAATTCTGAGAGAGTTGCTTAAGGCCTGACTGCTTCTATACCGTGACAAACGTCCAGGCAGTCACAAACATCGAGAAAAAGCACTAAAATGTTTAGGCTTCATTTTCTCACTTTGCACTAGGTGGCACATAGCCAAAAGCAAGAGGAAGGTTGCATCATATTTGCAAATACTTTAAGTCCCTACTTCTATCTAAGTAAAATGAAAGGGAGTGTGAGCCTGACCTAAATTACCAACATTGCTTGTTTTAAGAAATTGTATTATCCAAACAATTACACATAAACTTTTCTGATTTTATAGACTCTGTCATAAAATCAAGCATTCACTTTTACTTTTTTGAAATAGTATCCAATTATTTGCCATCATTAAAATACCATCAGTTGACCTATAAACTTCTGCCTAATATTTTTCCCTGTATGAATGTTCATTCATTCATTCACTCATTCATTCATTCATTAGATGCTTGAGGAACAACAAGAAGTTAGAAACCATGCTAGGCAGTAGGGACACAAGGATAAATATGACATAATTTTTCACTTGAGAAACTCATACTTTAACCAGACATGTTTTATCACAGCATCATGCATTTGGGACCAGGCACGAGCATGCACATAGACAAGAAGGAGGCACCCAGGAGAGAGAGGTATGTGATATTGCTTAGAGCAGGGATGGTGGGAAATGCAAGTCCCAGAGAAAGTAGGAAAGACAGAGTCCTGAGAACAGTTGAAGGAGAGCTGAGAGAACCTGAGATGCTTCTTCCAACACTAGCAGGGAAGAAATAAATATAAGACTAGATCTAGAGAGGTTTTTCTTCCTTTATAGAAGGGGTGAAAATTCCCTTTTATAGTCTTGAAGGCCCTTATTAATCACTGCAATTAATAGTTTTTGTCTCTATCTTGGACAAAAATAAATTAACACACTGTAACTTATAAATAAGATTTATGTGCTTCCTTTTCAGAAAGCCTAATTTTACATTTGGCAACTCAAATGCCTGCAGAGCTGCTCTTGGAAGTTACCATGAGAGATTATGAAAGAGCCAGGATATTTCTCCTCTTTGATGATGACAACTGGTTATGAGAAAAATCCTCCATCACCTTCATAAAAATGGGATTTGCTTGGACATTAAAAAAAAAAGGAAAGAGAAAAATCTCATAAACAGAGAGATGAAAGTAATGTGATGATAATCAGTGTGTTTATGATCTCTTGGAACCAGGAAAGAAATGACATGAAAAATGTCTGAAAGATGTTTGCACTACCTGGAGTCCTGGAACTTTTAGGTACTTACTTATATTAAGGAAACCAAAATAGGGCAACCCCAGCAGAAGAAATTCAGCTCTGCCTTTTTGCAAGTACTGAAAATTCTCTGATCTCCAAGCATGGAAATGTTATCAAGCTGGGTACATTATTGTAAAAGTTCCATATCTTTTCTAGCTAGAACTTTTTCTTCTTTTACTTTTCTTGTTGTTGCTATTGCTTATGAATAACAGTAAAAATAAATACAATTATGTGCTTTTATGAATTGAATTGTGACTCTCCAAAATTCATATGTTGCAATCTTAACCCTCCTCGGTACCTCAGAATGTGACTGTATTTGGAAATCAAGCCATTAAGGAGGTGATTAGGTTGAAATGAGGCCATTGCAATGGGCCCTCATCCAATCTGACTGGTCATCTTATAAGAAAGGGAGAGACACTAGGGATGCACACAGAGAAAAGGCCATGTGAGGATACAGTGAGAAGGTAAGTGGCAATTTACAAGCCAAGAACTAAGAAGAAACTAGACCTCCTAACATCTTGATCTTGGACTTCCAGCTTCCAGAACTTTGAGAAAAGAAATTACTGCTCTTTAACCCATCCAGTCTATGGCATTTTTCCTATGGCATATGGTATTTTTCTGTGACAGTTCTAGCAAACTAATATATGTGGTATGCCACAAAGATTGGTATTTCCATCTTCTCCAAGTACTAGCAAGAACTGAGAGGCAGACTGTTGTAAGAGACCTTCTCAGACATTTTACTGTGATAATCTTTCCTGCATCTGGGAAGAGATGGGCTTAATAAACTAATATTCCTAAACTGTTATACCACAAGGCCCTGTCCATTTTATCTCAAGAGGTAATTTATGTAGGTTCTTTCTATGGAAAGAAATCGAAGCACCTGGATCTTTCTGGATTACTATGCTTGATACTCTATAATAATTCTATTTGAAAATGGCAAAAGCTACTCTTTGTGGCCCTAAATGAAAAAATAAAAATTGTTAAAGGATGTTATCACTGTCAATCATATAAAATATAAAGGAGGGGGTCAGAAAGCATCCTGCCATTTCTGGGAAAATGACTTTTTTTCTTTCTATCTGTCCCTCCTGAGGCTGGGAATCTTATCAGCTCAGGCACTTGAAACAAAAGAACAAAACCTCTCTAGCAAAAGGCTGAAAAACCAGGGCTGGAAATAGATGCTATTAGTTGATATTCTTATGAGTAGGAAATAAAGGGGTCCTGTTTTTCATTGATTTCTGTCTCTTCATAATATGTTCTAAGTGTTGTGATAAAGAAGCAATTCATTAATTTGGACCCAGCATAAAGGAGGGCATATCTCCAATCTTGGACAATGATCCCAAACAAGAAGAGGTGTCATCTCCTACTGACGCTGAGGAGGGATGGAGCAGCGTGGTGTCTGTGAAGAATGGAGAAAGCTTGCAAGTGCTGCCGTAAAGGAGAAGAGATGATGTGAGGAATAAGTAAGAAGACTGTCCAAGGCTATAGAGAGAAGTGACTGAGGATGGGAGAAAAACCTGTGGTGACCCTGAGCCCAACTTAAGATATTTTCATTCCATTTCCCTTCTTCCACCACCTAGCTCCAAGCAATCGCCAAGACCTGCCCCTTCTAGTTCCTTAATAGCTCCCAAATGTGCCCAGCTCTCTGCTCTCCTGATGCCACTACCTGCTTCAGGCCATCTTGCCTCTAGCTTGGGGCAGTGGTGTAGCCAATAACAAACTCTGGTGGCTGACTCAGTTTCTATCCTGGCTGTAACACTACCAGTTGTGTGACCTTAGGAGAGTTACTTAAACTTCCTAACGTTATCTTTTCCTTCTCTGTGCAATTAGGATAATTACTAAGATAACCTACCTTATAGTGTTATCATAAAAATTAAGTGAGAAAATTCAAGTAAAATGCTTGGCACAGAGTAAACCATTAGCCATTATTAGCTATCTACACTGAAAAACAAACAAAACGAGAAAAGCTAATGCTTTCCTCCCTCAAACCTTGCCCCTCTTCAACCCGCAGTTTGTCCTTCAGCCAGAAAGAGCTTCCTGAAATACAGGTCACATGGAGTCACTCTTCTGCTCAACACTATTCCTTGGCTCATAGTACCAGCAACATAAATAACAAATTCCTTGGCAACATAATCAGACCCTTCTTGATCTGGGCCCAACGTGATCTTTCCCCATTTCACTCCCCCATTCCCGCTCCACTCTGTGCTGCAGCCATGGTAACCCACCTGGTCCGCCAAAGCTCTTGTGTTCTGCTAACTTTTGGAGTTTGGCACCTGTCTGAGGAAGCCTTCCCCGACTCCAGAGTTAAGGTCAATTGTCCCTCTTAGGCACTGTTGCCAGTGACTGCTCTCCTTGCATGTTCCACCCTACTGAATTGTAGCTGTCTGTCTAGTTTTTCTTGAACAGAATGTAAACTTCAGGAGGTCTGGAACCAAGCAGTCTAGCAGTACCAGATTCTTCCACCCAGGAGTATTAAACCATGATAGCTATTTATAGGGAATACTTATAATTTCATGTTGCCTCAGGAGCCATTTTGAGTACATAGAGGGTTAACTGTCTCACACCAAAAGCAGGGCTTGGTCACCTTTGGTCAAGTTTCCAGCCCTCTGCCTTCTCCCAGTTCCTCCTTGCGGTCAATCCAGATATTTGCCTTATGCAAATGCCTCCTGTATCGCCTTCCCTATGGGACAAATAGATATAACGCATCAGGCTTACCGCACTGGACCACATATCCCACACGGACTGCACTAATAGGCTGTAATGGCCGCCGCCAGTCCTAATGTGGACCCACATGACACACATCTGCTTGTTCCAAACCCATAGTTAGAGCTCCCTGTGAGAAAACTGCTTGAGTAACACCCTGGACCCTGAAAAAGGCCTTGGCCCACAGGTCCATCTCTCTCTCTCTGGCTGCCTACCTGCTGGTTGATCACAGTGCCCTGGAAACCTGCCCCCCAGCCCCCATCGGTGCCCCTCTTGCCTGGTGGATCTGTAAGTGATGCACCACTTCTGTTATTTCAAGTATTTTGTTGTGCTGCCTACCCTGTGTCTCATCTGAGCAATACACGCAAACCTAACTTCTTTCCTGGTCAGCTCTCCTAGAGGGCGGCTATCTGCCAGTATAAGCAAGTTTCCTGTGACAGGGACACCTGGTCACAGTCTGGACACTTAGGCATTAGGTTTTCCACAGGGTAAGGAAGTATCCCAACCAAGACACCCGGTAACCATCCACAGCCACTTCTCCTGGAGCGCCCCCAGGACAGGACTGGCGTTTATAGCCACTCTCCAGAGAGAAACCTCAAGCCCAAATTAGAAGAAAAATGCATTTTTTTTCTTTTAATACACTTTGCACCATAGTTGATAAATAACTAAATAAATAACCTTCCTCCCTTAGGCAAACTATTATTAGGAGGAGTAGCAATACAGTGCTGTTAATCAGAGGCAAAATATTTCCCAGAACCAAGGCATTCTTGGCAACCTGATTATACTTAACTAAATCCTAATAAATCTTATTAACATAACTCAAAAAGGAAGTATCAAACTTGGGAGAAAGTTTAGCACAGAGTATGGACAAATCAAACTGAGAAGCAGAACACATACTGTCCAGGTTTAATAACACTGAGATTCAGAAACCCAACAGCAGGCTTGTGTGACGGGTCTCTCTCCACAGTGGAGACAGATGCATTAGGATATTAAGATCCCTCAGATGATTTCTTGTCATCTGATATTATGCTCATTAAGCACATACCAAATTTTGATTTGACTTTCCGTTTAGATTTGCCAAGAAGAGTATGTATGTGGATCAGCTAACAGACTCTCTGGCTGGTTCTTTATTTCTGTTACTCACAGCAAATTAAAAAAAAAATTATAAAGCCATGGTAGATAATTTTGATATGACTCTCTTGTGGGTTTGTTTTTAAAAAGACCATCTCTGAGGGACGGATCAACTCTGAGTGCCGTGCCAAAATGAACTTTATGAATCTGCCAAATTGAGACAGGACCTTGGTGATTTGTGCCCATATCAAAGGGTTGCCCCTCCTCAGGCCCTCTGAGAACTGCTAGACACTACTTGGGGTGGTTTGTCTGTGGTCTTGTTCTCTGTGGTTTTGTTCTTTTATTTAATGAACATAATCAGTGCATTATCTACCATCCGCTGTATAACCACACAAGCAATTAACAAAACAAGAAGGAATTTTTCTGGACTAGGCTTTTGCCGATGCCCATTAAAATGGTAAAATTACTTGTTCTAAGAGTCTTTATGTTTTTAAGTATAATTGACTTTTCACCTCTAGCATTTTTTTTTTCTGTGTGGACAGTTAGCCCGAATTATATTTTCATTATGTATTTATTCTGAGAACAATTAAAATTATTTGCAAAGTTTTCTTTCTGTTTTAAGGGATAATTTGTTAACATTTCTGATAGAGAAAAGTATTTTAAAACAAAGTTATTTTTCCAAAGATTCCTGTGCTATTGACAAGGAGGCAGAAAGTTGAATTTCCTTCTTCATCTGTTCCTTCATTGCTCACTGGTTGTTCTGGTCCATTTTTAAGGAATTACTTTCTTGCAGGTCACCCCCCTTTGCCCACTCTTGCTGTTCAAGATACTTGAGCCATCTCAAAATTGGTAGTTCCTACTACAGATATTGTTTGAAGACTTGTCCCACATTTTGAAACATAGATCACCACAGTAGTCTCAACACCGACACTTTGAGTTCTCAAACTTAAGTCAAGGCTAAAATCAGCTGGAGACCTTGGAAAACCCACGTCTCTGAATCCCACTCCCAAAACTTCTGCTTCAGTAGGTCTGGAAAACTAGCATTTCTTACAAATTCCCAGGTGACTTTGATGCCTCAGGTCTGGAAATCAAACTTAGGGTTTTCACTTTTTATTTTAGAGTGCAAGAAATTCAGACAAAGCGCAGAAGCTGCTCAGAGCCTCACTCTTAGTTCTGTTAAGTTTCTGGGTTCATTGTATTCTTGGGGGTGAGAAGTACACATGCCCAGGTCAGTATGCAAAACTCTTAAAGATGCCCAGAGGTTTCAGGTGCATTTTACCCATTGTCATTTCATTTTTAGCTATAAATTTCTAGCTGCTGCTTATAACCTGCAAAATGGCTTATTCCCTCTCCATGTTTCCTAGGAGCCATCGTCTGAATCTATTCAGTAAGCAGTGCTGCCACCTTCTGATTTTCAATTGAAAGTGTGTATTTAAAACTTTTGCTTCTGGTTGAACGCATTATGTGCTTAGCCAAGTGTTTATTTTAACATTTTTCTCTTCATGAGTTCCTTTTCTCCCTTGGCCTCTTATTTCAAATGCCATTTATTGTTTCTTGTTCTCACATTTCTATACAAAGCCCTCATGCTCTGATCACAGCCCCTCAGCATTTTATAAACTCTTTCCCAGGGAAACCACCCTCCCTCCATGGGTCTGGAGTTACTTGCCAAAGAAAAATACCAAAGATTACAAAGTTTCTTGTGAGTGGGTTGGTTTTAAAAGACTATTTCAAAAGAGACTTCAAAATCTTAGTGCACACAGTCTTTTTGCGCAACTCGTTTAAAAAATTCCTTTGTTTTAGTTATTCATTGCCACCCAACAGAGATTTTGGCTCAAAAACACCTCCCATTACTGTTATTTTATAGAAACCAACTGTACTAAATGAAACATTATATGTGCATTTTCCTCCAGATGAAATAATATACTATTAGAGCTCGCTGGAAGTAGAGAACATGATCTGAACCACTTTCGTGATTTCCCCCCATAGAGAAGGGTCAAATGCTGGCTCTTACGTATTTACTGAAAGAGCTAGGACCCTCTTCAAACCCAGCCCACTTCTCTGGAGAGATCTGGCCTGTAGGAGTTGAGTCCAAAGTCCATTTCTGGATCATTTCTGTGTCTAAAGGGATGGGAAACTATGAATGATCGATCCCAGTCCATGTACTCACTCCTGTGACCAAAGGTCAAGGTTTTTAACCAGATCATACTTTTAAATATGTACCTTTTTAATAGCCATAACTTTAAAAACAACTGAGGCTCAGAATAGAGTCACTTTTCCATGGTTGCATCACTAGAAAAGACAGACATGGGGCCCAGTCTAGGGTTCGACTCCCAAACCCTGGAGCTCTCGACAGGTCTCCACTGGCCCAGGTTAGGAGCGTAGGTGGGGCCTCCTGATCTTGAGCAGAGGGTGCGGATTTTTGCATTTTCCCCTCCCGGCTCCTCCAGCAGGATGAGGGTGCCGTGATCCTCCCCCATCGGCCTCCCACTTCATCAGCCTTCCCCTTAGCAGTCTGTTAGCCAAGAAATCTACCAAGAACCTGTTGGAAGCAAAGCCTATTCCACACTGTGCTCTCACGCTTTGAAGAGGGTGGGAGAGAGAGGAAGAAGCCTGAAGACGAAAGGCTGATTCTTACTTCTAGAGCTGTCACTTCTTTATTAGCACAAACGAACTCTTTGATCATGGGCAAATTGAGTTCTGCATCTCAGTTTCCCCATCTGCAATTGGATATTAGTCCTCTTAGGATTGATGTGATAATTAAATGAGGGTTCTTAAGTGAAGTGCTGACCACAGTGACAGACAGATAATAGACACTCAATAAATAGTGACTTTCACTGCAATTATTTTTATTATTGGTATTATCACCTCAAAAAAGCTGTTGAGAGGCTTGTGGATTCTATCTGTGGTCCCTCCTAGAACCTACCTCCATTCTGTATTTATAGGAGCTCTTTATTACACAAACACTGAATAATTAGAACTACAAAGGCCGGTTGAATTTGTGCAGCCATCAGGGAACAATATGCTGGATTTCCTAAGAGTGAATATTTGATTGAAATCATCCATTAGGAAAAAGTACCTTAAAAAAATGCCCCGAGTCCATTTGCAAAGCCACAGAGCCCGGTGGTTTGGGGCATCAGGTTGGCACAGGAACAGGGCCTGACACTTAACTCATCTCAGGGCTCCTTTTATTTTTATCCTTTAAAAACAACCTCCTGGATCGTACATGACATCCAATCCTGCCTTATTAACTAGAAACTAAATGAGCATTGGAGAAATTTAATTGAAAGTGATACTTAGAATGTTAATAAGCCCCTGGTCAGAAGGGAGATTGATGTTTGCAGCTGCAAACCAGCCTCCAGGAAGGGTCTCCGAAGACCTTGTCACCAGAGGCAGGCTAAGCTCCCGTGTGCGGCTGTTGCTTTCCTTGCAGGCTCACTTCCACGGGCTCTCCCAGACGTCCGCCTGCTCCAGAACTCCTGTTTGATCAGCCTCTCCCAGAGAGGCCCCTGCCCACTGGCTCTGAGCAAGTCACGCACCAGGCCACCAGCACACTGTTGCTGTCAAGAGTGAAAAACAGCTTCTCTGAGCGAGGTTTTAAGGAACTGAAAATGATAACACTGGGAAAAGGGGAGCTCGAACATTTGAATCCCTTCCTTTTCCATGAAGAAAACCTAGAAAGCCATGTACATCCTCTGAGAAATAATGTCTTTCTGAAAGCATGCATATAGTTATGCATTATTCAAACTCTATTTGTATGTGTTAAAAAGAGGGTTTGCATTCGCAGAGCTTAATATCGGAGAGTCCTAATCATACTCAGATCTTTGAGCACAATTTTTATGAAATATTTCCAAGAATATGAGCATATTCTTAAATTTTCCTTTTTCGTTCACAATTCAAAACACAGGTGACCTGCTTAAATCTAAAGGGTGTTCAGTTAGGCCTAAAGCCTTGCTATTGACATGCCCGATGATTTCCATTATGGGTTTCAACGTAGATAAGTTTCAGGACATTTATTTTCTGTTTTACCATAATTGAAACCTAAAATCATTTAAAGAAAAAAAAAAAAGCAAAGTAAACTCTTTCAATAGTTACAGAAACAAATATTTCAGTACAAAAATAGAGATAATGATGAAATTCAACTACTGGTTGGAGTACAGTGCCACCAGATCTAACTTAAAATGTTTATTTATGAATGGTTCTTTGGAAACCTGAATTCCTTCTACATAAGAAGGCTTAAAAGTGTCATTTAATAGCAGATAAAAGTGTGAATTGTATGAAAAGTTGAGGAAGCCAGTATTTAAAAGTACAAACCACTCCCCATCACTGCTTGCCCTGGGGAGCTGAACATCAATTTGAGGAGACCACTGGCTCACCTGAGCCATTTGGCTGGTAGTTTAGCTTTGCCCAACTGTATTATAAAAGGACGTTTGCTGAAATCACTTATGTTCAATCATTCTTATACACTGGCCCTCTTAAAAGGTTTTTTTTTTCCCCTTATATTTGTCATTTTGGTTTAGGAGAGTCAGGGCAGCGTTATTACTGTAGCTGAGAGCGCACACTCAGGGGAATACTCAATGACTGGCATTGAATCGAATCTCTTCTCCAACACTTACTAGGCAGGCAAACAAACTCCGAAAGTAGTTTCTTCGTCTGTAAAAGAGAGGTAATCATACCTATTCTAGGGGGCGATTTTGAGGGATTAGTAATAGACACAAAAAATCTAGTGCAGTGTATATGGAACATAGCAATGCTCAGTAAATATTAGCCATCTTCATCATTATTTTACCATCAAAAGCTTTGAATGCCATGGGGAGAAGCTCAGACATTTTTCTAGAGGAGATGCGGAGCCATTGATGGAGCAGTTGCATCATCAGATGTCGCCTTTGAAGCCTGGAAATTGTGGGAAAGATAGGTCTGAGGGGGTCAGGACTGGGGGTAGAAAGGTCATGTGGGAGACTGTTCAATAAATCTGAGCAGGGGAGATCTTGATGGGAAGCAGGAGTTGTGGAGGGAAAGTGATTCAACAAACATTTCAAAACCAAAATTGAAAGAACTTGGTCAAAGTCTGAAGGTGCACAGTGAGGTGGATACAGTAGTTAGAGATGATTTTTGTCAACTTAAAGGAAAGAAACTGAGGCACAAAATAAAATTTTAAAGTGTTTACTTGAGCCAAAGTGAGGACAGCTGCTTGGGACCCACTTCCAAGTTGCCCTGGGGAATGCTTCATTTGGCCTTTGCTACAAGCAGGTTTTTAAAGGGAAAAAGAAAAAAGGAGTGGGCTGATTTAAAGTTGTTTGATAGAAATAACATTGATTGGTGACTGGCTATATATTGTTGAAGTATAGGGTATGACTTAGGGACACCATAACTCATACCCTTATAGTGTCAGTCTAGAGTCCACATAGCAAGTGGCTTCAAGAGGTAATTATTTAGCTGAAGGGGGAATGAAACACGAGTACTGTCACATTTTAATGTCTTTCTGGGTTTCATAATTTAAAGGGGCTCATATTTCCCAGGTAAAATTTTCTTTTCTTTCTTACTTGGCTTTCCAGCATGAATGACTTGGTAGATAGTAGAGACATCCATCAACCCATGTGCAAAATATATCTTCTTTTCCTCATGTCCTCTGGCCAAGATCCCATTGTAATACCCACATTCATTACTTTTTGGGGGCCTATCCTTTTATGTGAGTGCACAGAGGGAAACTTACCTATGGACTAGAGTCTGCAACTTCCAGTGTTCAACTTACTACCAGTTATTGATGTGTTGAGTTTAGTCGTCAGCAATTTATTTGTTTAGACATGACATATTAAGTCATTAATGTTTATCGTAAGTGACTTTGTAAGTTCTTTTCCTGAGGTTTGCAAACTCCTTGTTGGAGACGATGGAAAACTTAAGGAAAGAGCAGTTAAAGTAAAAAGGAAATATTAGTGAGGGGGAAGAAAAGCAAGAGTGGGTCTCGCTTCTGAGGTGGGCTCAATAAAGGACCTGATCATTGTCCCACAAGCCTTCAACAAGGGCTGCTATCAAATAGGAAAATAGGTCGTTGTGCTTCAATCTTTCGGATAAACTTGCTCTGAGCTCTTTACTCTTCTTACCTTTTATTCTAGAGGAATTAGGGTTGAACTGAGCCACATATTCATTGAACTGGTTGACAGGAGTCTCGCCTGACCTTTGTGCACAAAGCGAAGTTAATGCAGTTTGTCTTTGGAGCTGCTGTGGGTCTTTCCCACTACCACCGTCCCCTTCCTTGAGACTTTCTCTTCACTCCCTACCCCCAGACCTCCAGCAAGGCTTATTCATTCCCAATAAAGTGCCGACTGATAAAGCTAAACATTGATCAGGAATTTACATTTTAACAAAGTTCTCTTGAAGCTAGGTCCAAAGGACTCTGGCTTAGAAGCACAGGATGTTTTTCTTAGAAGGTCTTGCCAAACTTTTCGTATATTTCCTAACAGAGGCTGGGAGGTTTGATGATCATAAACCCAGCCCAAGTCCTGTGGGAAGCCAGCCAACCCTAAACTAGTCTGACTGAGGTGGGAAACCTCTTCACAAGGAAGAATTGCTCCATCCCCCCACCCCCGCCATTCCATGAATGTACTCACAACGTACACACAAACACTTCCCACGCTTGTTGTTTAAGGGCCCTGTGTCTGAGTTCCACTGACAATTTTGCTTATCTCCACTGTAGTGTTTATCATGCTAGATTGAAATTTGTTGTTTGATTTTCTTTCTTATCAGATTTTCATCCCCTTGAAGACAGGAACTGTTTTGCTAGTCTCTGTGTACCTGCTGGTCAGCACAACACAGTACCTAGTGAAAAGAAGACTTTAAGGGTTGGAATAGTCTACTGACTTGGTTGTTTTAAACCTGAGTTTTCCTCTTGGTTTGGATACTAACCAGTTGAATACTTAACTAGTTTCAGACTCCCAGGTCTCCTTTAAAATGGGTTGATATTCTTCTCCATGCCTAATTCTTAGGTCTTCTCTGGGAAACTCAACTATCATTTTTGATCAAAATAGTTCAGGGCTAGTCCAGGGCAAAATTATGAATAAATAATTTATAAGAAGAATTATAAAATTATTTATAAGAGAATTATAAATTCTGTTATTGGCTTCTTCTTTCCATGTTCAGGATCTTTATAATGTCCTCATTCCTATAATTTCTTCTATCCAGGACTCTCCCTTTGGGAAGTACCACGTATAGTTTTTCCTTACGTCCCTCATATAAGATAAAAGAAAGAACCACCATTTGTAGCCAGTTATGGAGCTGAGCATTGTCCTAGGTACTTTCCACAAGCTGTCTTATATTATTTTCTCAACTGTCCTGTAAAATAGTTGCTATGAACCCATTTTACAAAGGACAGAGCTGGAGTATAGAGAAGTGAAGTGACTTGCCAAAGTCACCAGATAGGAAGTAGCAGATCCAGAACTAGAGCCTTAATGGATGCAAAACACTGAATGTTCATGCCAGCTTGCTGTTATTTTCCAGGCTGAGATTTCCAAAGTGGCATTTTGATCTTTAGTCTATTTCTAGATCATTCTATGGTGCTGAGTGTGAAGGAGCTAGCAGGTCCTTCTCAATCAAGACAGTAGGTGTGCATTATGACAGGAGATGCTTGCTTGCAAGTCCAGGCAGTGGCTCTCTCAGGCAGGCACCTTTGGCAGGGATGATGTGTAGAACCAGGATACTAGCCCAGGACACAGGAGGTGAGAATCGCGGTTGGTTGATGGAAAGAAACAGGTTAAGAAGAGAGATAGCAAAGCTAACAGACTTGCTCAGTCAGTTATGGTTCTCAGCCTTCTCAAAATTGTGCTTTTGAATGCTGGAAACACAAGGGGAAAAGTCTATTCAAATCTTCCCACTGAAAAGGATAAAAACTTGCACATAGCCAAATTAAAAATTAAAACTGACGTCATTCCAAATGTTTAATTCAGAAATAGTGAAATCTCTTTTGGAAGCTGTCAACTTTGACAGCAATATCTTTTGTTTATGAGAATGCATTGATAAGGCCCTTGTTACTGTTCAAAGCACCCTCTTAGTAAATGTGTGAGATAAATAGGACAGGCATTAGAGAAGAATTATAGAACGAATGCACACCCTAGAAGAGTCACTGGGGGGCAATGGAATCTAACTTCTTCATTTATATGCCTGAGAACATGGGAGCACAGGGAAAAGAGGGGAGTTCTTCATCTAGGTGTTGCAAATCAATGTGGTCAGGATAGGACAGGTGATGCTGTGTAACATATAAACCCAAATACACAGTGGCTTGGCTCTTAAACGTGTTTCTTATTCATGCATACTCTGCTGCAGTATGAGTAGCTTTCCTGGGCACCTCTTTTCTAAGACATGTAGAGCTTTGCATTTACCATCTTGTGGCTTCATCATCTCAACACATGCCTTTCAGAATCACTGTGATAGGTGGAGAATGCTAATGCTTTGCCAGGGCTAGTCACAGCAGGCAGCGGCTCAGAAATGACATGTGTAAATTCTGCTCACAGTCTGTCAGCCAGCACTGGTAATCTGGTCCCAAGCAAGGGTCTGGGAAATGCAGTATTTCATGTGTCCAGAAAGTAGAGAGCAAGACATGGGTGAGTACCACAGTTTCCACTACGGAAGTGGTCCAAAACACAGGTTTCTTGGTACTGAAACCATTGTTCTTTCACTAGCTCATGTCCTCTAAGCACTATTTGTAATGGATGGTGGAAACTAGATCAACTGAACATTTCAGAAAACATAAATATTTATCTTAATCATAAACTTTTTTTCATTAATTTTAGAGAAATAACTTCTTTTATTTAGCCTCATTCCTTCCACATAGAATTGACTACCTCATAAAGAATTACCAAGTTTCTAGGGGATGCCATCTTTATTTTCCCTTTTAACCTTTGCAACAAACTATTAAGATTGGTATGATTAGCTGCTGTTTCAAGAGGAATGTTTTAGTTGCAAACCCAAAAAATTAATAAGTTATCTTAAGTTAAAAAAAACTTAAAAGAAGAGATTATATTAAAGAGACCCAGAGCTCTTTAATGGAAATTGAAATAGGAAAAGACATTAGGAAACCAAACTCTTGACAAGCTAGAATTGGGCCTCTTTGGGAATTTGCAGCTGCCTGCTCAGAGGCTGCCTTGTCCCTTTTGGGCAACTTTCCGCTTCTCAGAGAGACTCTGTTCTGTTTCTCAATCTCTCTCTCCAGCCACTGTCCCCCTCTCCCCACCACTGGCCACCTTTCTCTGCCTTCAGTTTCTGAACTCCTTGTAATTTCTGCTTGTAAACAGCTCAAAATCATTTGCCTGTCTTCCCTACATCTCCACAAATCCCACAGCCATTCGCCTCACCACTAGCTGGCCTTGTCTCTTAACATTGTGGGGCTCAGAAACTGACACCCCAAGATATGGTGCTTTGACACCCTGAACTGAAGGAGATTTCTCAATGTCTCTCTGATCTTTCCCCCTTGCTGTCTCTCCATCCTCTGTCTCTCCCAAAGCACAAGACGAGGTTGTTCTCTGAAGTTCCATTATCTACCTAAAGTCTGAACGCACTGAAAAAGAAAGCACTTACCTCTTGGCCCTTCCCTAAGTTTCCATTAACTGAAGTCATATTGCAGGAAGGACTGACATCTGTAAACACACCTGGACAGAATTTTGTCACAAACCATTGTCTGCCCTGTGGGACCAACAGGCTTTGCTCCAAGCCATTGCATATTCTTCAAACCCATAAAATACCCCCCAAATCATTTGCTACCCCAGTAAAATGATCCACACTGCCTCATCTGCTTTCCCCTAAGAAGTGGGTATATAACCATCTGCACTCTAGTACGTGACGGGCAACCACTCTGATTTTCTCCCCTTGCATGGTAATAAATATACATGCCTTTTCCCCTATTCCTCTGCTTTTTTTCACTGATTTTCAGTGAACCTTCAAAGGGGGAAGAGGAAGTTTTTCCCTGGCCCCTACGACATCTTAGTTACCAATTTCGAAGTACTGTTTACTTGGCTTATTCTTGTGAACCAGGCCATGTAGTCCCTACATCACAGGGCCACTTACGGATCAGCTGCCCTTGGATAGGGCAACTACCTGTGCACAAACCACTTCAATCCTGGTTAAAGAAGTTGGGGAAGCCGTGGACGTGGACACTCTGCCTCCAAGAAGCAAGGGCAGAGCTGCTTATCACAGAAGGCGGGTGAGCGGGCCGGCACTATGGATATGTCTATTCTTGTGCAAGGTCACAGTGCTACTAAATGTCAAGGTGAGACTCAAATGCAAAATTGCCTGATACCTCAGTATCAAGCCAAATGAGAGAAAATGTAGGAGGAGCACATCAGCTGCAACTTAGTGGTCCCTTTCTTTATTGCTTTTTACTCTGTAGATCCTCAATTCTCAACCAGTCACAAGTCTACCTAAATAGGAATCCCACAAAAGTGAAACATTTTGCTAAAGATGAGTAAAGTATTTTATGGCACATTTAGAGGACATTCTTGATTGAATCAGCCAAATGTTGGAATAGGAAGAGTGACTAAATGAAATAATAAATCAACAGATCTCACACTGGAACTTTGAACTTGGGGCACATAAACCTGGTTGGATCTGCTCAAATGGGAACAGTGCCAGGTTTCAGTGCAAGAATTAATTTTATATCCCTTATATAAAAATTTGTGAATGTGGGTCACTGTCAATACTGATGATTAAACTTTGTCACAAAATCCTTGGGGATGTTACACAAAACACTTAGCTTGTCTGCATATCAGTTTCCACAACAATAAAATAAGACAAGTTGAATTAAATTACCTCCTAGGGTCTTTACAACTATAAAATTCTATGACTAGCTATCCTTACAAATTTAGCATGCAAGTACCTACATCTACTGATTACAACCTGAGGCAAGATCATTTTCCTCAGTATTCACTTTAAATAGCATCCAAGAATCCTTAAACAGATTTTTTTTAACTAAACTGCAGCACTTGTCCAGTAGAACTTTCTGTGATGATGGAGACAGTCTTTATATATCTAATACAATAGCCTCTAGCCACATATGAGCATTAAGCACTTAAAATGCAGCTAGTACAACTGAGGAACTGAATTTTTAGTTTCAATTATGTAAATGTGAACTGCCATGTGTGGCTAGTGGCTACCATATTGAACACTATAAGATTGGAGACATATATTATGCAAATGACAAAGGGAAATTAAGAGGTGATGATACTATTTTGCAGCAAGATTTGACACTTTAAAAGCACTGGCTTTCATTTTTCATGTGGAACTGTGAAGTCCTTATTTTTAGATTTTATGTAATAATCTATTCTGAGATGGTGCAAGACTTTCTAGGAGCATGAAAAGAGATCAATGATTTCTCAAGTTCTAACACTGTGTCAGAATTGTAATGAATACACCTAAACAAATATCTAAAGTTTGTTGACAAAAAGTAGCAATGGTTTCTTACAAAATATCTCATAAGTGTGTGAGATAATGTACATAAGACTCTTTGCAAAAGACAGGAGCAGAACAAATGAGTAGATATGACAGCCTTTAGCAGTTTACTGGATGTGAAATTTGGAGCCCTGAATTTCTAGTTCCAGTTTTATCATCAGTTACTATTTTCTCTAATTCTAAATTATTATTTTATGTAAAATTCACAATCAATTTAATAATAGCATCAGGAGAGGGGAAATAGTGGTAGGGGAGAAGCACAGATTCTTTAGCTAACTGATTATAGCATTCATTACATGGCTACTATCTTTATTTTCAGTAGCAGCATTCATATGTCTAGAACTTCTCCATGCATACAATCTAACAGTCTTATAAATTACTTTTAAGGATTTATAGGGACCCTTGTTTTTTTATTACCCAAACTCCAGATTTTTACCTTTCTAACCTGTTTAGAAGTGATGTGTCATTGAACAATTTCAGAGTTTCCTCTTCATTTCCTATTTGGCGAAACTCATACTTTCATTTATTTTTCTTTGATCTAATTATATATTTCTAAAAATCAAGTTAAATAGCTTTTCTAGTATACCAGCAAGATGCTTTGGACAAGTAAATGTTCTATGGCTAAGTGACAGTCTTTTATGGTACAAGGATTAATCACAAAATGGTCTTTGAGGATGTGCAGACCTACTCTGAAGGATCTGGCACTTTCTACTGACTTTAACTGTTTTGCCCGGCAGGTGGCATGCCATCTACTCCATACATGATAAATAACATTTTATTAAAGAGTGGTCTCCTAATGGAATTATTTTGAAGAAATCTTAATGGAAGTTTACATTTCCATTACAATTTTAAGTTAAGATACAATTATTTGTAGTTCTAACAGGAAAATTAACTGTACTGATGATTGGATGAACCTCTGTGCAGGACTTACTCATAAAGGTACAGGCAGCAATGGCTTTATGCAACTCTCTGCTCTGTTTCTTAACTCACAGTTGTTTTTTTGACGCTGTTTTATTTTTTGTTATTTTAAATCGGCATACGTCTTACATTTGAAGAAATATAGTAGTTGTGTTGTTGTAGACAAGTCTCTTCACCATATTGGGTCACTTATAAGATGGAGTTAATGATGTCAATTGCCACCCTTCCTCAAATAGTGGATCCTTACACTTCTAAAACACTATGATTTTTAGAGACCTTATAAATGATCTATTTTAACCGATTATCTTTTGAACAAGGAAGATCAACCAGTTAGAGACATAATCAAGATCATAATTTTATATTACATATCGAGACATTGCTTAATCAGAAAGCCCAAATAAGAAGGATTGCCCAGTTAGATGAAACTGATATGTAACAGAAGTGTGGTCCATATTGTTCTTTGTCCTATACAATGCATTTTACCAAGTCCAGTTTCCTTTATACAGTTTGGCATATGGATAAAGCTCTGTCGCATGAGGAAAGACAACCTAAGATGCTGTTTTGTTTAGTTTGGGGTTATTGTTTTGGGGTTTAAACGTAGAGGGTTAAAGAAGAGATGCCCCGATGTGTGATTGACATCAGGATGCGTTCTAGTTCCTTTCCTCACATGGGACAGTGCTTAGTGTTTATACCAAAGGTGTTAAACTTCTTTCACCATGTCACACATGACCAACAACTTTGCTTCTTATGTCAACCATGCTTTGGTATGCAATTCTAAGCAAGCCAGCTGTAACTCCAATTTATTTTCTTAAACATTTTGGACATCAGCTGATTGAGGAGACCATAATTTTACTTAGAACTTTAAGTGCTTTTGTTAAAAAAGAAAAGACAATCATTTTCATTAGGAATTTTGCTAATATTAGCACACTATTTTCTATGTGTGTCAAGTCCTCTATGAAAATAAGATGTCTACACCACTTATTCAGTAATCTGATAGCATCTTGAGTTGTTTTATAATTTTGTCATTCATATTCACCATGTCCTTGATCATACTACAAAGACAACTAATCTATTTAATTCATTATTGTATTATTTAGTGATATATATGAATATTTAATTATATACTAATCATCCATCAATCGACATAACAACCATAATTGTGTGTGTGTGTATGTGTGTGTGTGTCTGGGTGTGACTGTGTGTTCTGCTTTTTTTCCTACCAAGACAAAGTAATTTACTAAATTAACTAAAATTTCTAATTAATTGCATTATGGTTAATAATAGCTTTATTCTAATAACTTTCATTTTAAATGTTAACTTGCACTTTTTTGTTACTGAGAGATTCAGTATAAAGATAGTGGTAACTAAATCTAACATTTTTCAAATTATTTGTAGTTATAGGCCTTAGAAACTTTTGCTAGCAGAATAAAATATTTGTCTTTCATGAGACATTCAATGTTTTTTTCAAAGAAATATGGAAAAGAGTGTTTTAAACACATCAAAGTGATTTTTTTTTCATTTTCAACCAAGGAGAATGATCCTTTCTTACTTGAACCTCTTCAATGAATGAAGCATTAATTTTTCTCCCAGTGACAACTTGGACATTAAGAGATTATACATCATTTGAAAGAAAGTTGGGGAACATTATTTATATCAATACAAATTGAATTACTGAGAATTTTCCACTAGAGGACATTTTCTTCTCAATTGTTACCTTTATTTTGGTGCTTAATTACTGACTTAATTTCAAGTGGGATCAGTGCCTCTTGCCATCCTCTCATAGAGCCCATTTTCTGCTCACAGATAACAGAAAGATTTATAGCCTTGAATTTTTTTATTTGCTATCAAATTTCTACATGTTTCCTAGGAGCTCAGATAGGTAGAGGCTGGAAGATGTGCTATAATATTAACATTCTCATAATTTTTAATTTGAAAGGGACTCTTATAAATGACTTTTATCTTTCTATGGAGACTGTTACCCTTGTGGAACAAGATCATTTCTCTTCTTCATTCTTAGCTGTTTCTTTTCTTGTTTCATTGTTCAGTCCTCCTAATAATTACTGATATCACATGATGTGAAAAAGTCTACTATTTCAGAACATTCAGAAATCATTTTTCTTTATTAGCTTATTTTTGTAACAAGAAACATAGACTTACTCAGATTGTATCAAGTAATGGAGATTTGCCATAATCCAAGTCCCAGAGAAAACCTTACAAATAGCCTCAAACAAAGAACCAAACCCCAAATATGCCATTAGCTTTTCAGAAACTAGAGCACAGTTTAAGAACTTCTGAGAAGCCAAACCAGATCTCTGGGCCAAAAAACTTCCTCCTGACTTTCTTCTTTTTTCTTTCTTTCTTTCTTTTTTTTTTTTTTGAGACAGAGTCTTACTCTGTTGCCCGGGCTAGAGTGAGTGCTGTGGTGTCAGCCTAGCTCACAGCAACCTCAAACTCCTGGGCTCAAGCAATCATTCTCCCTCAGCCTCCCGAGTCGCTGGGACTACAGGCATGCGCCACCATGCCAGGCTAATTTTTCCTATATATATTTTTTAGTTGGCCAGATAATTTCTTTCTATTTTTAGTAGAGACGGGGTCTCGCTCTTGCTCAGGCTGGTCTCGAACTCCTGACCTCGAACGATCCACCCGCCTCGGCCTCCCAGAGTGCTAGGATTACAGGCGTGAGCCACCACGCCTGGCCCTGACTTCCTTCTTAAGGGTGTTCTAGAGCTTTTCTCAGCGCTGAACCATCAACATAACTAAATTACTCTCATCATCTCTGCTTCTCTTTGTTCCCGCTTTGGTTATCATGGAAGGTTTGAAGACCCATCTTTGATATCATAAGCTCTGACTAGTGTTTCAGGGATAGATGGTCCAAGGCTTGATTATCTAATTCTTAGGTATAAATATTAATTTAATCAAGTGTAGAATTCTAAAATATTGCTTTAAAATTAAGTTCTGTGTTTTAGGAAGCAGACTATTTTTCCCATAAAAAACTGGCTGCCACCATATTGCTGAAGATACCGTTATATTCTGCATGCTTGTCATAGCCATAGATTTTATGATTTTAGGAAACTCCTAAGAACACCCCACATTACCACACCCTGGCCTCTCCTAACACACACACACACACACACACACACACACACGCCCCACACACTCAGCAGTCAGAAACACATACAGAATCTAAAATTTTTACCTTTATCATCCATTTATATTATTGTTATTTTTGGAAATGATGGGCACCCAAATATTTGTTGACTGTAGAAAGAATAATAGATTGAATGGTTCTATCTTGGATTACACATAATTGAAAGTTGGAAGGTGGGTAGAGTAGTGGTCAAGATATTTTTGGTATTGTTCAGTTCAGTGCCCAGTATAATCTGAAAATGAATAAGGTGCCTAATAAATAAGGTTGGAAAACCATATAGATGTTTCTACCTTCAAATAGGCATTAGATACATTAGCATTGACTTGGGTTCTCTTTGAAGGGAAATTTGTCTATGAATATTATTATTCTTAAAATATTTTTACCCTTTAACCCAGTCATTATGCTTATAAGCATTTATTTTAAGGAAATAATCAGAGGCTGAAAGACTGCATTAGAATTTCATTATAAAATTATTTAAAATTTGAAAGCATTCAAAGTATGCAGTTAAGTATTATTGTACTATAGCTATAAAAATATACCATGCAGACATTGAAATAATGTTTTCTAAAAATAAATGACATATAAAACTCTTAATGACATGATAAATAAGAAGTCTGGATTAAAATATAGTAAGAAGCCATTTAAAAATGTGTCTGTATATAAAAGGAGAAGGTTAAAAAATATATTAAAACATATTACAAGGAATATTTTTAGTGGGTAGGATTATGGCTGATATATATCTTCTTTATACTTTTCCAAATTGTCAAAATTTCTATAATAAATATTTAATGGTTTTATAATTGATTAAATGATCTATAAAGTTTACAATTTGGCTTCCTAACACTCCCTTATTAAAAGAAAATATGTTAGGTGTTCTAAATGTTAACTTTTCAGTTAATGTGTTTTTGAGAGCAAACCACATGGCAGAGGAGAGACCGATCACACAGTTTGGAGTCGAGTAGGCCTAGCAAGGAGTCCTTGATCTGACTCATGTTTCATGTGTGACCTGAGACTATCATCTGCATTATTTGCCCATCTGAGCTTTCTCATTTGAAAAATGGGGATAAAAATACTCGCTTTATGGCATTTCCATAAGTAATAGAAAGAATGAACAAATATACAAGACCATCTTCTATGACTGGTATATAGTAGCCACTCAATAAATATTAGATTATGGTGATAACTATAATTTGGTTTTGCTATCCTTCATATTTCAGTGGAAAATTGCAACTTTCAAAGAAAATATTTTGAGATCTTTGAAAGCAGCAGTCCTATATATACATATGAAGTGAATTATTCTAGATGAAGTAGAGGAAGAATGGCATGCTAATTAAATTATAACTTCATGCTAGCTTGATTTTATGACCCTCAAGTACTTTCATTTAAAATAGAAATAAAGAGTAAAATATTTCTCTCTTCTTAGACTCACTCACTTAACCTATGGAGCTATCACAAAAGATTTAAAAAATAACTAAATTGTAGACAGTTTCAGAGTAAAAGCAAAGGGTCAAATTGGTTCTTCTATTAACAAACACCATACAGCACTTACTATGTGGCAAGGCATCAACCATTCTAAGCACTTTGCAGACATGGCCTCACTTAACCCTTACTACAATCTTATGCAGTATGTTCTATCATGATCCTTAATTTAGTATGAGGAATCCGAGACACAGAGGTGTTCAGTAACTTTCTCAAGGTCACAGTTGATAAAGAACAATCTGATGCAACCCCAGGCAGTTGGATCCTTGAACCCACATTCACAAACTCTCCACTCTCCTGAATCTCCAATACATTCTCCTCATGTTTTGATTGAAAGATTCCCCTAAAGTTTCTGTTAAATTCAGATAGAAATCCTTGCCGGTCTGCTGAGCTAAGGGCATGTATTAGACCTACACACCCTCTGTCACCCATAAAAACATTAGCTCTCTAGGGGCAGGAACCTTCTCTGACACATTCATTGTCTATTCCCAGCACATCATACAGTGTCTGGCAGAAAGGGCAATCAAATATTGATGAGTAAATGGATGAACAATTTGACAGTAATCCAAAATTGCTTTCCCCTGACCTTAATGTTTTCCATGCTGTTTTCCTTAGGAATATGTACGGTCCAACAGGCTGAACTTAAAGCACAAATAACTGTTCAGTTCTTTCTTTCCTCTGTATGCCCAGGAGGGTAGGAATAATATGCCTTTCTGATTTGAAAATGAAATAAAATTCTGACCCCTTTTATCTTAGACTCCATCTTAGTTGGAAGCAATTTCTTTGTCTTCTGGAACAATCCTTGTCTACATTCCTGCTAAGCAGCCATTTTATTCTCTTATCTATATTTGCAGGTGTCATCTTTATCCTACTGCATGAAAAATTTCTTAACTACATTTCCTATCTGTACTTTTATTCTGCAAAGTCTGTATCACAGTACCTAGCACATAGTAGGTGCTCCAGAAATGTTTTACCTGAAAAGCAAAAGGGCCAAAGTGACATTCACAAGAGCAAGCAACTAATTTTATAGCAGAGACCAGCAAACTTTTTCATAAAGGACGAGAGAGTAAATATTTTCAACTTTGCAGGCACACTGTATCTGTTGCAACTGCTCAAATCTGCCTTTGTGGCATGTAAGTAGCTATTGACAATAAGCAAATAAACAAGTATGGCTATGTGCTAATAAAACTTTATTTACAAAAACAGATTGTGGGCTAGATTTAGTCAATGGGTTCTACTAGTTTGTCAACTTTGCTTCTATACCATGCCCCACATTGTAGTGCTATTTCTTTGCATTTTAGAATGCAAAGGATATATGAAAAGATAGAGAGAATGGATTTATTGATAAAACGTTCTCCATTATGAGAAAATCTCAAAACAATGCGACCTCTTGAAAGTAGATCAGATGCTTTGTTTGCATATGCAAAAACCATACTATGGTTTGCATTACATATCTTTCTTTCCGTGCATGAAATCCTTTCCAAATCTCATTCTCTTCTCAATTTCTCCTTAAAGTTCTCATCTTTCAAAACCTTTAAAAGATAATAAATAAGAATTTTCAATTAAAGATAATGGGCTCTCAGGGATCCATCTGCAAAGAGGAAATAGAGAAAAAAGTCTTATTAGGACCTATCCCATCATATAGATTTATCTGCAATTCACTAATCATAAATTTGGGTTTTTGCTTTATCAATCAACTCCATCTCTTTTCTTATAATACCCCTTTAGGATATCAAAAGTAAAATTAGTTCTTGGCAATTTCCTAAGGCAAATTAAAAAAGAGTATAGAAAATATCTTAGCTAAAAATAAAATCATAGGCAGATGCAAAACAACATGCAACTAAGTAGTTTTGTATTTAAGTGATGATCACATATTCACTTCTACTTTAAAGGGTATATTAATGTCCATTCAGGAAAATAGAAACAAATACTTTGTATTTAACTAGAGAAAACTCAAGGCAGAGCATTGTTTACACAGGTAGTTAAGAAGTTGACAAGCCAAAAAAGAATGAGAGACGTCACTTAGAGATTAGAAACAGCAGAAGTCTGCTTCCACACCTAGGTTGGAGAGAAGAAAGAAGAGCCCAAGGTAATCAGAATGAGCTTTAACGTCAGGAGGTGCCTCATGGTGGAGACACAGCCACTGCTGAGATGCCATCTAAGACAGAGAGAGGGAGAAAGTGCCCTGGCTTCTCCCATCCTTTTGCCCTCCAATCTCCCGCCACTGCTTCCCATTGGTTGAACCCAGTTCTGTAGCAGCTGTCAAAGAAGCCTGGAAAATGATCTGAGGAGTCAGCTCCTTGGGATAAGAGGCAGAGTAGAGAAGGAGTAAAAAATGCAGCTGAGGACCAAAATGCCCTGATTGGCACAAAAGCAAAAGGTCAGAGGACAGATAGGAAGAAACACATTGCCATTGACTGTACAACCCATATGGCTGGAAAGATCACATGTGCCTTGTTTATAGATGTGTTCTTGCTGGACCTGCACCTGGGGATCGCCCGGTTGATGTGTGCTGACTAAATGAGTTAAAGAGGAATGCTGTTAGGGGTTCTCACTCCACACGTTAGCTTCAATTTCCCTGTTCCATTTTCTTTCCTTTCTTTCTTCTTTCATTACAACTTACATCTGAGCCACAGTTGCAACCAAACTACAGATTGGTGCTCTGGGGAACTGCCTCCTTCAAGAGCAAGGTGCTCAGTTCTCTGTCTCTATAGTGTCCACTAATAAATAATGGTGGCAGGAGCAGGGGGAAACATTGAGAGTGTCCAGGAGGACAGGTCCTTGGATAGCCTTGGCTAATCTGGCTCTTCCTCCTCTTGCTTATAGTTTCAGGATAACCGTCGAATATGCTGAGAAAGCAGTGTCCCGAGATAGGGAAGAACCCTATGAAACAAATATTCTTGGCTTTGTCCTCATCCCTCCTAGAAAAGGATGTCCAGCAAGGCTTATAATGGGGATCCCAGTGGCAACCAGGGTATAAAACCCAGAATGGATTGATTTTGGGGTTCTTCAGCTGCAGTATAAAGTGGAGCATGCACAAATGAGACCCAATCTGTCCTGGGAAGCTTTCCTGAGATGTGGGAGACTGGTTGGCATGGATGCTAGCTGCCTATCACTGAGTAATAAGGTTACTTTGCCTTGCACATTTGATTGTTCTGTCTAACCAGACTAGAGCTGAGAAGGCAAGTGGTAGAGGTATGATCACTGTGGCAGCTGAGTCTTCTTTGAACCCCTGCCAGAGCTAAGAACTCTTGCAGAACTCTGGCAGCTGAGTGTGAAAAAGCTCCTGCCAGACTTAGGAACCTTTGCAGAAACTGGCAAGGTATTCAGAGTCCTTTCCTGAGATTGGTATTTGCTATGCAGTGTTTCCCTTTCAGTTATTGATACTGGTGCATGGTGTTCTGGTTAACAGGATGGAGATGGTCAGTTGTCACATGTGAGTAGAGCCTATGGGTCCACTACTCTGGTCATTGCTCTGCTTGATTGACACTGGACAGAAGAATAGCAGTTCAGCAAAACACTTAATTTGGGCACTTACTTTCCAATCTACCTTGGGCTACTGACCTATAGTTCTGTTCTCCTGCCACCCAAAGGGCCAGTCATGCTCTCACGACTCCCTTTTTAGAGGTATTTTCAAACAGAGCTATTGGACCCCTAGCAGTGAAGTTGTTTCTGTTAAACCAGTGGTCTCCAAATTTTATAACTTTATAAACCGTGTTCTATTAATAAAACACATTTGAGTTCGCAATCCCAAAATACATAAATTTAAGTAACTGCCGTCACAAGACACATCGTAGACCTAAGGTGATGGTCACAACTAAGAACAGTGTATATAGTTCATAATACAAATAGTACCTGCCTAACAATTTGGAATTTGGCTGTTAATTCATTCTTAAATCTGTTTAGATTACCATAATTTTACCCCACACTTGGACTGAAAGAAGCCCTGCTAAGAGTAGAAGTGTCAGCTCTTCCTATGTATTCTGTATCACTCTGGAATTATTATTAGACTCTTCAATTAAAAGTAATATTTAAAGGTCCACTACCTGGACCTTCACTCATGGTAATTTTCTCTTAGAGGTCTGTAGTAGTTTGAATAGTGGACCATAAAGATAGATCCAAGTCCTAGCCCCCAATACCTGTGAATGTGAGATTATTTGGAAATAGAGTCTTTGTAGATAAAAATAGGTTAAAGATCACAAGATGTTATCATTCTGGATTTAGAGTAGGCTCCAAATCCAATCATGAGTATCCTTATAAGAGACAGAAAAGGAGAAGACATAGAGCCCCAAAGAGGAAGATCATGTGAAGATGGAGGCAGAGATTGCACTGATGTGTCTACAAGTCAAAGAACACCAAGGGTTGCCCAAAGCCACCAGAAGCTAGAAGAGAGGCGTGGAATGGATTCTCCCTTCAGTCTCCACAAGGAGCCAACACTTCCAATACCTTGAGTTCTGAATTACTGCCTCCAGAATTGTAAAAGCATAAATTTCTATTGTTATAAGCATTCAGGTTTGTGGTAATTTATTTCAGCAGTCTTAAGCACTAATATAAGATCTTCTTGTCTCTCTTTTCAGGTTAGCCCCCTTCAAGGACACCCCTCCCCTCAATACACACACTCCACCAGATAGGCTTTTATATCTCTAAATCAACTGTGAACTGTGCCCAGATTCTTTCCTATCAAACTCTAGGATCAAAGGATATGACCATTCATTTGACTAGCCTAAAAACAAACAAACAAACAAACAAACAAACACAGATATGACCAGGTTGCTCTTTCAGTGACTTAGAACATTCACTGGAAGTTAAAATACTCCCAAAATATGCTAGGTTCTTTAGAAGGCTAGTCTATACAAAGTTTGAAAATGTTCCATGGGGCCAGTGTAGACAATTCCATAAACCTACTTAACAATGCTGCTCTCTCTTTCCTCTCAGTGTGGAATATTCATGTGAAGCCTTGGAACTGATAAAGCCATTTTTGCATGACAGAAGCCAGCCTGAGGATGAAACTGACACATGGACCTATCCAAGTAACATTGAAATAGAGTTGGCACCCTGATCAACCCACACCTGATGCAAGGAACCTTCAATCTTCTTAGCAACTAGAGAAAAAGAACCTTTATCATTTAAGCCTACTTAAACTGGGCATTTTATTACTTGCCACTGAAATTATCCTAGCTGGTATATTCTCTTATTTTCTTGTCCTCACTGCCTCTTTTTCTTTTTCTCAATTACATCATTTTTTAATTGTAGAACTTCGTATTTTCTAGTTCATTTGTATCTTTGTTTGGTTTTTTTTAAGTTTATTATTTCCAATGAGTTTACCACAATTTTCTCAGTGTAAACATAACAAGATATATTGTGTTCTCCAATTCCTTTTGCAAATTGATAGACATTATGATCATTAAGGAAAGTAAATCAATAAGACAGATGTGAGTTATAAATTGTTTATGGAAAAGTTAAGACAGGACAAAGTTCTTATTCTGGTACTTTTTTCTCATAAGATTTATTAAAAAAATGTGGTTTAGAACATCTTTCCCCCAAAATGATAAATTTAAGACATATTTATAGCACACCCAGTATAACAAGGCTACTTAAAAGATATTGAGAGGAAAAATTATGTCAGGGTAGGGTATGAATTTTCTCCATTCAGCTCACAAAGTCATGGTTCTCCAGCTGTGTCCATGAAGAGATGTAGCTCAACTTCCCTCTTAATTTTCTGTAATTATGTTATTTGTCATTGCTATTTGATCATAACCCCTTGTATTAGTCTGCTTGGACTACCATAACAAAATAACATGCACTGGGTGGATTAAACAACAGAAATTAATTTTCTCACAATTCTGGAAGCTGGAAGTCCAAGATCAAGGTGTTGTCAAAATTGGCTTCCGGGGAAGGGCTCTCTTGTTGGCTTGCAGTTGGCTATCTTCTCACTGTGTCCTCATATGGTATTTCCTCTCTGTGTGCACACTCTCTTGGTATCTCTACCTCTTCTTATAAGGTCACCACCAGTCCTAGTGAAGTAGGGCTCCACCATTAAGACCTCATTTAACATTAATTACCTTCTTAAAGATCCTAACTTCAAATACAGTCATATTTGAGGTTAGAGCTTCAACATATGGATTTGGGGATGTATATAATTCAGTCCATAATTCCCCTTTTGTCAGCTACATCTCTTGTCCTGTAGGTACACTATCTGTATTTGAGATCCATCATATGAACCCACAAACACTTACCTAAAAGGGAGAGGGAGAATTTAAAAATCTATTTGCAAAAGAATATTACCACTTACTAATGGAAACCAATGGTCATTTTCCAAATGGATGGTCATTGACGGTGCTGCAAATAGTTGAAATCAGTCAACATCTTATTTTGAGATAACCATTTCCTATGTAGTTTACGTATTCTGGTACAACTTGCCTTTGTCAACCAAATATCCCAACACATGCATGCTTACTGACCATAGCAGAAGAGGCTGGTATCCACACAGCTCCATCACATAGCATCTGTGTCCCTCTCTCTCTGCTTAGGCCTGGTGTGACCATCCCCAAGCCCTGGTATGACCATTCCAGCTCTATTAGCCTGTTTACACCCTCCCCTTACTTTACAACCCAGACTAAGATCTACTTTTGCCCTTAATCCTTCTTAGACTCTTCCAGGCCACACTGATCTTCTCCATCATTGATTATCTATCACCTACACTATGTCTATGGCCAGCTTATCTATCACTAGCACAATAATAGCTCTAGTGCTTCATCCCGTCTTTGTCTATACTGTATTTATAGGTATGTTCTCTTCCCAAATACACCACTCTGATTGTCACCTTATTCCTAGTCCTCATCACACCACTAAATGACCAAGCCTTCCCCTGGTGCCTGCTTGGTACCCAACACATACAGGGAGCTAACTGACAGACTAGAAAGGCATGTGGCATAGCCCTGCTCTGTGGATGGCAGCAGGCAAAAGGCCCAAATCCCTTCCTTGGGGCATGCATTCCCCCCACATCACCCACTTCCCAGTTCTTCCTCCTGTTGCTGTTCCCTAGACATTATGTAACTACTCTGATTTACAGCCCAGAAAGTGTGTTCAAGTCAATTTTCCCTCTTGGCATTGGGGATAATGAAGATTGAGAATTGAAAATACTCCTATTAACCTGGCATCTAAGCAAGAAGCTCTTCTAATTTAAACATTTCTATTTTATGGAACCAGACAAATATGCTTTATTTACAATATTGTCTGGAGGACTTTAGATTCAGGAATATTTAATGTGCCTATGATACCAATCACCACTTCCATTTCCCATGGACATCAGGCTAAACTTTGTATGAACTTAAGCAATGAATGAGAATTGATTAAAATCACACATCCTGAATTATTTTTTTCCCAAGGATAGCTAACAATTTTCTGAATAAACTTGACCTTTTCACTTCCATTCATTTTAATATAAAGGTAAATGGAAACCACATTCAAACAAGTATATCAATCCACTTGGGAAAGCCTAGAAACAAATTTATGTCTGTGAAAATGAAAAGTAATTTACTCCTTTTATTAAGATGTATTGTAAGATCACGGTTGTGATCTAATGCATGCTTGGCAGCTCTGCAAGCCTATTTATAATTTTCTAGGGTTTTAAAAAATATTTTTTGTTTCCTTTTTCTTTAATAATTTGTGTCTTTCCCAGAATGAGAGGCATAGTTCTTAAGAGATTTAGAAATGTTCTTTTTTTTTTAGGAATAATTCTTCAATGTAAAAACCTGTAAATCAATAAATAATCTAATTCCAACACTTGCCTTTCCCTATAACATGTTTTTTTGAAGTGATTTCACATGTATTTTAATTATTTAACCTCCCCAGCAATGCAATGACCTTCTCAGTGACCCACTTCAACCTCTAAAAGAAGATCCTCTCTCTGCCAATGCATGTTCCCTCCCTCATTTCCAACCCCACTCACCTCAGTACAGAGGGACTTAGACATAGATCAAAGGTAGAGCGGGCTCCAAATTGCTCAAGGTACAAAGAAAGTGGTGGTTGGTGAGAAGAGCACAGATCCAAGAGACTCTATCTTCTTTGTGGACTATCTTCTAGGTTTTCTTTTGGACTTGCTCCTTTTCTTTCCATCTTCTTTTCCATCCATGCAGCTGGTTGGCCTGGGACTGCCATCCATTGAGAAATATATCCCTGCTCTTAGGAAGTACGCAGATCCCTGAGGGGTCCAAGAAATGAGGGAGACATCAGGCTGCTCAGGCCTGATAAGTGCCAGAAGGTGTCCTTGTGAGTCATATGTGAGCAGGCCACACCTCCAGCATTGAATATGACAAGGGGATGTAAGGCCACAGATGCATTGGGTTACAAAATAAATAGGCATTTGTCTTGATATGGGCTTATGGACCAGGAAAAAGGAGCCAAAGCATATGAGGTGGCAGAGATCACTCACTGTGATTCTCTCCTGATACCAGCAAGTGGCTCACACCGTTTCATCCATATAGCAGGCCTTCCCATATCATCTGAACCTACCAAAAGCCTTTCCTAATTTCAAAACTTGCTTCCTTTATGAAGGTTCTTCTGACCATGCTCTCCTGGAAGGAGTGGTGGAACATTCATGCAATAAATTTTTACTGAATACCTACCAAGTACAACAAATTAGGTGATATCCTGCAAACAAAAACACAACAATACATGGCCCCTAACTGCCCTCAGGTAACTTATAGTCTAGCAGCATTGACCTAAAAATAAACTGACAGTCACAGTGCATCACGGTGAGGTTACTTATAGATGCTCAGAGAAGCATCTTCCTCAAAAAGAGTGATGGAGCCAAAACACTCCTCCCTCTAGTGCCTATATAAATAATTATTCATCCAATTTACTAGAAAATTAGTCACTTTCTATCCAGAGATACCTCTCTAGGCTTGTGCTGAATGGTTATTTAAATTTTTCATTGGTTAATTTTTCGTTAACTTTCACATTATTTCTATAGACGACCTCGAATGCTATTCTCATTCTACAGTTTTATAATTCTAGATTTTACCATCTTGACAGTGCTATAAATCCCAACAAGGCAGAAACTGTTTCTTATAACAGCCTCAGATTCTCTCTTTCTCTCTCTCTCTCTCTCTCTCTCTCTCTCTCACACACACACACACACACACACACACACACACAATTCATTGGCTATAGTTGGCCTTCCATTTTCCTGGGCTTTGATTATAAAGTACATGCACTCAGGAATTAAGTAAACTATTGGTGAAGGGTAGCTCTAGTATTACAGACTATGCTTTTTGGAAAATTTAGTTATCTTCTTTAAAACTCAGTTTCTCCACATTTAGGATGAGAATAACGATTCTTACTTTGCAGGATTATTTTAAAAGTTAAAAATATTTCATAATTAAATATCTAGGATTCTGCCTGGCCCATGGAATGCCCTAAAGTACAATCTTTAACTGATCTCAAGGGCTTAATTGTAGCTACAGAGATCTGAATTCAAATCCTGCCTCCTATACTTAACAGATAGTGTGATGATGAGTGATTTTTATACTCTCTGTAAACCCAAACATTCTCATCTACAAAATGGAAACAACAATAATAGAATCCATCTCCTGAAATGTTTGTAAAGATCAAATGGAATAATGTCTGTAGAGCACTGAGCACAGTGTAGGCCCTGTAGAAAGCACTCCACAAATGTTTATGCTTCAGAATCACATTCATTATCTTGATTTAGGGGCATAACATGTGAATTCCCAAGATTAAATGGAATCACATCATTTATCTAGAGATCCATTTTTATTATTTTTGCCAAATTGTCCTGTAAGTGCAGAGGTCATAACCAGAGAGTGAGAAAAGGCTCTCTGAAATTGAAAAAATTAGTAATAGTGCACCACTTCAAAGCTCCTGCATATTCTCTTTTGCACTCTGCTGACAACTGAGCCTACCAACGGCTGTGTGTTCCCTGAACACGGGTTTAATAAGCTGGCACGGCTGATCTAAAGATGAATAGGAAAGGCACAAATGCTGTGTGTAAATTGCTTACAGTCTCATTAGGGTGTGGGACGGGCAAACAAAGAGGACCGGTGTAGTGCAGTATGTACTTTCTGTTAAGGGACACTGAGGGTACAAAAGAAATGGAATCAACTCTGTTCACAAAGACAGAGAACAGTAAAGAAAAGCTCCACTGGAGAGGGGATGTGCGAAGTCAGTATTAAAGGCACAAATAGGGCTTACCGGGCAGAAGGGCCAGCCAGCAAGGGGAAATCACACGGTCAAAAACCTGAGGCATGGTGTGGCCCAGGATGAGAAAAGGGAAAAAATTGAGTCATCTTTGTGTTAGTGGTGTGGCTGCAAACTGGGGAAACACTAGAAGAGAATCAGGAACTAGGTTATCTAGAACTTTGCCTAAATTTCGATGATTCTTAACATTTTGGAATCATAGATATTTTTCCATTTCTGGCGAATATTTTTTACTCTTTAGGAAAAGATACATACACTCATATTTTTATGAAATACCCTTAATACTGGAAGGTGGGAAGTAGTCCCTAGTGAGGATTTTTTTTACTCTTAGTCTATCAAATAAACACAAGGTGCCCCCCAGGATGGGACAGCAGTGGGGATGGTGACTGCTTCTCCACTATTAATAGTTGGTTTTGATTTTTTTTTTTTTTTGGAGATTTGCCCAGCTTTCATTTCAATAGTCACATCTCTTTCAGATATAACATAAAAATGCTTTGTGTTCTGTGAGTCTGATGGGGAGGCAGGCTTTAGAGTTAAGCTGGTATCGAGAGGCAGGACGACGTGTAGGTGCATACGGCTGTTACTGATCATTTTGAGCCACAGAATCAATATAGCCTTGAAGCCTGTCTAGCACGGGGCCTTCCTTTTATGATAGCCATTAAATCACTTATTTGTTTAAACAAATCTGAATTAAATTTTCGTTGGTTGTTTGCAACAACATTGTAACCAATATATTGCAAAAATATATCTTTCTGTCCAACAGAGCTCCTCCTTTGTGCTCTTGTCCCCCCGCCCCGGCTCCTCTGCTCCACCCACACTGTGTGGCCTCAGCTCTTGGTTAATTAATTCCACTCTCTCTGATGGAGCTGGAGACTATTGGGAAAACTTCAATTCCTACATTTACTCAATTGTGTCATTGATTTGTCTTAGTAAAAACCCTTCCTTATGCTAGTGCTAACTTTCTCTTAAAACATAGCTCTAGGGTTTACAATGCTATGTTTTGCTTACCAAAGACTGCTAAGGTTTCCTTCTTCATTCTTAAATATGAGCCAAGAGCCCCAGAGAAATGTGACAAACTCTCTAATGATAATGGAGGGAGGAAGCTTCATTTTATTAGGATAATGTTTGCAGTGTGTGCAGAGATTCCCCACATTTTCTTTTTGTGCCTAGAAATTAATTTATCAAAATTTGTGCTTGTGCCAGATCTCTATGTATATACATGTGTGTACATATATTTATATATTATACATATTTATATATAAATTTATATTTACATATTTATATATAGGTATATATATTTACACACACATACATCTTGTGCCATTACTTCATAATATATCTGACATGTATAAAGTAGGTTCTTCTGAGTTTGATTGTGTCTGTAAGACAATTCTGTAAGGTGTTTTAGATCATTACCATTTAATGGTTTGTTCTTTTATGTCTTCCTGCTTGGAGCAGCCTGTATACTCATGGACCCATAGAACTACAGGTTTGAAGTGGATTGTAAGGTCCAGCTTATCCAGTCATTAAAATAAAGTTACTTTTCTGTAAAATATAATGTCTGGGAAGTAAGAACTAAGATTATTGGACACATGATGAAAGCATTCAAAAATGGGAATTGCCTATTCCTGACCAATGGAACTTATATTTCAAGGTAGTATGGCATATAAATTATTACTCTGGGAGAGACCACTGACTTCTGCAAACAGTATTCAGAATATATTGTGACCATCTTGCCTTTATTCATTTGAATTCACCAACCTCACCTTTTTAAATGCATGCTGTGAATATGCACATGGCCAGGTAGGCAGTTGCTCCTGGTATCTGGAATTTATTCAGACCATGGGTCACTCTTAATGGCCTTGTTCTCAAGTCTCCAAACTTTCACTCCACTTTCCAAGATCCCTTGACTGATTAAGCCTTGTTCTCCCAGCTTAGATTTAATCAAACCTTCTAGAAGAGCTGTTATTTACTTCCTGATTTCATGTTCTCTGACCATTGGCAAGAAGCACCTGACCCCTTGACCACCCTGTATTAAGTGTTTATTGCTGCATAACAAATTACTTTAAAAGTTAGTAGCTAAAATTGACAAACTTATCTTACACAATTTCTGAGGTCAGGCAGCCTGGGGAGTCTTATCTGGGTTGTTCTGGCTCATGGTCTGTCATCTGTTATGAGGTTTCAGGCAAGATGGAAGAAGCAACAGTCCTCTGAAGGCTTGACTGGGACTGACATACCCACTTCCAAGATGGCTGACTCTCCTAACTCCTGGTAAGAGGCCTCAGTTTCTTTTCACATGAGACCTTTTTTATGATATGAAAGTTGGCTTCCCTCAGAGAAAGCCATGAGAGACAGAGAAAAAAAAGCTGCAGTGCCTCCTTAACCTAAGAGAAAGGCTTCGTGGGCCCCGGGCACCATCAGGGCTGGTGAAACTGAATGGTAACTCTGAATGTTTTATATCTGATCATTGGACTCATCACGACTATGTTAATGATGCTTGAAGAGCAGAGGAACAAAGCTTAACTCACTCTGCAGGGCAAGGATTTAATATTTTAGAAGTACATTTCTCTTTACCTTAAAAAATGACTGTCTTTTAATTCCAATATGAAATACAGATGTTCCCACATAGACGAGGACATTTATAAACCTCTGAAATGTAATAGTACATAAAATATACAATACATGAAATCAACTACATAAATAGTGAAAGTAGGTCACAGTGAAATTATAAACATCTAAATAATGTTTGCAATGAAGAAATCAAGCCAAAATCTATAAGATAAAGCTGTAAGAATGTATATTTCAGAGAGGTCTACCATCTACCCCACCTCTGCTGTAAGGGCTAGAATGTAACTTACAGATAATAGAGAGCAAGAGGTATATTCTGGTTGAACTTCCTACAAAATAGTTGCTGTTGCTTCTGCTAGTCTCTGCAGTGTCCTTCCTGTTTAGTTATTTATAATCTCTTCTACTTTCGTAACTTGCCATAAACTTACTGGCTAGCATTGTATGTCTACTAACTAACTTGGTAACTTTCTCTTCTCTGATGCATTAGATTTCCTTGCTGACCAATGTCTTAACTCAACACTCAGTTCAGCAGTTACTGATAAACACCAAAGAGTAACTACCAGGTCCATAGTTTAGACCCAGGCAGGCAGTTTCAAAGGCTATATATGGTGGCTTTTCTACTTAGAAGTTATAACCCAGAGGTTCTATCCACGCTAAGGAGGCTCAACAATATTCACTAGAAAGAGGCATCAGCAGAGAGCCTGACACAGTATCTCAAGAGGTGAAAGGGAGGATGGGGCATGCCATCTTCATAGTGCTATGCTAGGTACCTTTTTCATTGTCAATAGCTCCTGTGATACAAGAGAGAGCAGGGATATGGCAGACATCTTGATCCACATTTGATTTTAATTATCTCACTTGACCATTGAAACCCTATATGATATTAATATGATTCTGCATTTTTTTCATTGAAGAAATAAATGCTCAGAAATGAATAACACACTAAAAATGCCAAAATCCAAACCTAAGCTTGCCAGCCTCCAAAGCCCATTCTTTCTCCACAATGCTATGCTTCCTTTTCAGGCTATGTAGCTTTTGCCTCTAATGACTTTTTTCATTCACCTCTCCAACTTGACTTTATGACACATACACACATAGGCACGCACACACACACACACACACACACACACACACACACAGACAGGCATACACAGAGCGTAGGTTTAGCTCAGCATTATATTTTTAGTACCTGTTATTTGATTCTTTGCCAACCAGCCACCAAACAAACTGACTGAATTTTTCACATTGTATCTAGTTTGCTAAATGATAAGGGACATGTAGTAATAAAATTATGTCCCAGAGGACATTTTCACATTTTACTTGCTGTTTCTCTTTTAAAATTTCCATCGTTAAAAGTGCCAACAGCCATAGGCTCTGGCCATAATAGCTTCAGCTACAAATAAAGAATCGTCTTTATGGATGGAAGGTGTGAAAAGGACTATTACATCAGTCTCTCAGCTACTCTCCCACGGAACATTGTAGTGTGTTCAAACAAATGAGGGCAGTAGTGAATAAAGTAGTCCTTGAAACTCGGGTAAGTTTTCCCATGCCTAGATTTCAAATCATTTTAGAGGTAAGTATTAATTTATTCTTTTTTTCTCCTAATTTTTCATTTGGACACATTTAGGCACAGAAGAGATAATGAACTTGGCAGGGGGTCAGGAGCAAAACACTGAAGGAAAAGGATGCTGATTTAAATGCTTCCTGCTTGCATTTCTCATAATGAAAGCACAGCCATACTGTTACACTTGTATTTTATGGTTCACTGAACAGCCGCAATAACAAATTTTAAATACCTATCAAATGTCATAAAATGTCATTTAATATTGTTCTCAGTTTGTAAAGGGAAAATGAAAACTGATAAAGTTCATGTATATTTTGTGCAGGTTCAATACCCTAAATACCATACTATAAGACTTTCAACAAATATATAGTCGATTACAGTAATATGGTAATATTAAATAAGAGTGTGCTACATTTTTTCAAGAGAAAGCAGTATTAAAAAGGGTTCTTTTAATGATGCTCTAAACAATTTCTTTGGCTGCATCACAGCACAGGTTCAGTTGATAATAAAAATTGCCTTTGAACAGAGTACTCTAAATTTTTACAAGACTCCAATTCTCCTGTGCAATTATGGAATGTGAAATGTAATTCTCCCTGGAACCATAAAAGAATTAGACCAGAGAAATGCTGTTAAGAATAAAGCAAGATAAAACGGAATGGCTTCAAAGACCCTTTTTATTTTTCTATCTCTTGGTGTCATGTTATATTCCAAGTCACTATATTGTTATGGAAAAGGACAATGAGAAAATCTGCTCTAGACAATTGAACATTTCCAGAATGTTGACTCAGGGATATTTTTCCCTTGATAATTACATATTAATTCACTATGGTTCTATGTTTATGAAATATACAAAGAATTTTCAGAGGGATGGATGACCAACCAATGAATGACTGTTTGCTGTGTTTGTTTTGGATCCAGCAATGTGATAAGCACATGATGGGGAAACATGGCCCCTGCTCTTAGGCTGTGTAGCATTTGTTTATCATTTGAACTGAGATGTGTTCACTGAAACTTAACTTCTATCTCTATTTCATATCCAATCAATCACCAAGCCCTATGACTTCTACCTCCTTAATAACCATTCAAATCTGCCCATTCCACTACATCTCCAGTACCACCATTAAGACTTATCACAGTAAATTCCTAACTGCTTTCTTTGTCTCTAATGCTGTCCACTTTAATTCATTCTGAGTAATATTTTGGAAATAAAATTGTAAGTATACCATCTCTGCATTTTAAACCTCTTTCAGGCTATTTATGTTTAACTCATGCTAAAATCCAAGCACCATCAGCATAATTATGCAAGGTCTTCCATGAGCTGATCCTTCTTAACTTCTAGCGTGGATTTTTTTACTCCTTTCCCAAATACTTCATCCAAATTAAACATCGCATAGTTTTCTGGGCCAGAAAGGCCACTTGCTCCTTCTCCCAAGTCCTTTTTTATATGTTTCCTCTTCCTAGAAACTACTTCCCTTTATCATTTATCTATCTCTAGCAGTCTGTTGAGACTTAATTCAGAAATCCTATTTTTCATTATGTCTTCCCTAACCTTCTCTATCTCTATGAATTAGGTCTTTCTTCTATGTAAACTATTAGCTTAGATACTTATGTTTGATGCTGAGCCTATATGGTTCTGTTGTCTTCCATGAACACATGTTGGATCTTTGCAGTCAAAGATCACATTTGACCCATCTTTTGGATATGTGCCCCACACAGAACATGGCACATGGTCATCTCCTCAACAAAGAAATGTTTGTGGAATAAATAAATTCAAAATATGACATATTAATTTTGTCCTAATTTGCAAATTTCTCACTTTTTCTCACTTCACTGACAATTATTCTTATTAAGAGAGTTGGTATCTCATTTCATAATGTTGATTTCTAAACTTTTAAACAAAATGCTATGTTTTCATTACTAATCATATATTTAAATAAGAATACTATGCTTTATCAACTAAAAAATCAACTATGAGACACCATAAATTCTAAGATATATTCTCTCTACTGAGATGTTAAAATATAGAAGAAAATGTGTGTCCTATAACTAATGAAATAAAATTCCTTAAGATCTTACCATATACTTGGCCCTGTACTATGCTTTATATTCATTAATTCTGCTAATCCTCACAATAGTCCTTTGAGAAGGGTACTTCTAGTATTCTTATTTTAAAATTTTTATTTTTTTGAACTGATGGGGATAATTTTTATGACTTTTGATTTGAAACATTTCTGGTTTTTTAAATGTGTTGTTTTCCAGATATTAAGAAACCTTTTTTCTTTTATCTATAGTCTATAGTAATTTAGTAAAGTATTCTTTTGTGAACAAAAATTGAAACATTTAGATTTTCTTCCTACCTGATCCCTCCAGAATTTAGAAACTAATTATGAGTACTCTTATTTTTATGGCTATCTAGTTATTTGCATAAGTTCAATAATAATATGTTCTCCTTGTAACAAGACACAATTGGAAACAGTAATTATTATATATTACCAAAGCTTTGACTGGAACGTCATGTTTTTTGATATGATCAGACAGTTTTAAGGAGCAAAGGTTGACTTTATGGAGCCAATAAATAAAGCCCCCCTTGGAAAAACTGGCCTGGCTGAAAAGGTTTTCTAGCTGTACAGGTGAGTAAGGAATGTCACTTCCTGGAAGGCCCAGGAAACTCAGGATATTTTGGAGACCCTGAAAAGAAAGAAATTCACCCACAACTATAGGTATTGCAAGCAAAGTCTGACAGTAAGTCCTTGGCGTGGCTTCCTGTCCCCAAGAGGCTTTTAAAAGTCTAACCTAAATTTATTTATTATAAGTTCCAGCAAAATAAAATTAATTACTATGGTACATAATAGGTGTATAACTTTATAATAATTTTTACACTAAGTTCAAAGAGAGGTAATGTTCTTAAAGTTAACCAGATTGGAAGTGACAATGCTGGGCTAGGATTTAAGTCTATCTTACTCTGCTGTCTGAAACATTCTTGGTATTAATTTATTGGGCTCAGTACTGAGAAGAAAACCACAGAAAATAATATTTTTGATCCTCATTTTAGAATATACTTTTCTTGGCTTCAACATACCCAGGCATGTACACATAAACACAAATACACAAAGAATTTCTAAATAATATGGTATGTACCTTTCTTTAAATGTTATCTATTAAGCATTAAAATTAATTTTCCATGTAAACTGTAAAATATCTTCTAAAAAATGGAGACATCTCAAGGATTGAAGAAAAGCAGGGGTGGGTAGGACTGAGGAATTAGTATTAACCTGGAGTGTTAATGACATCTTGGGAGAAGGCATATTTGCTTCATTCAAGGGATGGCAGATGCCTCCCATACAAATGTCATCTCATTTCAGATATGTTGTGTAAATGTGTTACATTTTAAGATGACAACAGAAAATAGCCTATCATTTGATCCAGCAGTCCCACTGCTGGGTATTTACCCAAAAGAAAAAAAAACATTCCATAAAAATGATATCTGCACTCGAATGTTTATAGCAGTGCAATGCACAATTGCAAAGATGTGGAAACAACCCAGGTGCCCATCAGTACATGAGTGGATTAACACAATATGGTATATGCATACCATGGAGTACTACTCAGCCATAAAAAGTGATGAACTAATACCCCTTGTATTAATCTGGATGGAGCTGGAGCCCATTCTTCTAAGTGAAGTATCACAAGAATGGAAAAACAAACACCACATGTATTCCCATTAAATTGATCCTAACTGATCAACATTAATGTACACATATGGGAAGTAACATTCATCCGGTGTCAGGCAGGTGGTAGAGGGGAGGAGGGAATGGGTAAACCCACACCTAACAGATGCAGTGTGCAGTGTCCAGGGGAATGGGCATGCTTGTTGGGTGGTACAAAGGCAATTTATTTAGCCAAAGCTTTTGTGCCCCTGTAATACTCTGAAATTAAAAAAATAAAACAAAATAAAAAATAAAGCAGAATTGGAACCTATTATATTAAGTGAAGTATCCAAAGAATGGAAAAACAAGCATCACGTGTACTCACCAGATAATTGGTTTCCCTGATCATCACCTAAATGCACATTGGGGAAGGATGCCAATTGAATATCAGACTGAGAAGGGGGGTGGGGGGAGGGGATGGGTGTATGCCTACATGATGAGTGCATTGCACACCATCTGGGGAATGGTCATGCTTGAAGGTGCTGACTTGGGGAGGTGGGGGGTGGAGGAAGGGGATGGAGTTATGACTACATGGTGAGTGCCAGGCGCACTGTCTGGAGAATGGACACGCTTGAGGTTCTGACTCAGGGGGATGGGCGGGACATGATCAATGTATATAACCTGAACTTATGTACCCCCATGATGAGCTGAAATTAAAAAAAAAATTAATGAATGAAAAAAAATAATAAAAAAATAAATAAAGCAGAAGTGAGGCTTAAAATATAATGAAAAAATATTTCTGGATTTCAACATGCTGCAAGAGAATTGAACCAATACAATGTTGAAAACAATACCATGGATTAAGAAACTAATTTAACTCTTCCTGCTTGTTACAATGGGGTTCCGATATGATCTAGGATCTTCAACATTGGGAAATATATATCTGAACCATTTTATCCTTTTTAGTTGCTTACTATTTCCCACTCTTCTGTAAACATTTGTGCACATATATGCACACACATATACTCCTCCCACATCCAATTACTGTCATACATGTAAAAATATCCATTGAAAATAAGTCCTCTTATAATTCTATATTTTTACCTTTGTTGATGGTGATTACATTAATACAGTATCCTTTATTAAATTCATCCCACACATGACTTCCTCTAGGAAACCATACCTAATCCCTTAACTGTAACCCACAACACCCTGTGCCCAACTCTGTCATGGTTTGTCACCCTGTACACACTTGTCAGTCACCTCGACTGTGGATTCCTCACATGCAGAGAGTAGAGCTTGTTTACTTTCACATTCCCAGAATACAAGAGAGGTGCATTGTATGTCTAACACTTTTCCTTGGCTTTCCACACTAATCCAGCCATTGAACCTGGTGATTCTCAGGTAGAAAGGGAAAGTGCTATTTCCTAGGGCTAACTATCAGAATTCTCTTGGAGGATTTTCCAGCCAAGCACAGGCTTGGTGGTCTTGTTGTATTTCCTGCAAGAATGCACAGCCTCCTCCACCTCTCTTGGATTAATCACTGCTGCCTGAGTCACTACACAAGGCAACAAAAGGGAATATGTTGTAGTCCTCAAATACTCAAAGTAGAAAAAACAAAGAATCATTGCTCTAATTCTACAGAATTGCATGTATATCTTTTAATGCACTGCACCTCTGTGACTTTCCATATACTAACCTCACCCTCTTCTCCACTTAACTAATTCCTCTTAGGTTTTATAGCCTCAATCAAATATTACCTTCTCAGGAAGCCTTCTCAGATCTCTTTTTGTTTTATTCGGATAGATTTCTGAGGATTCTCTTAATGCACTGTGTGTAATCGTCACAACACATTATCTATGTTTGCTATAATTTTCCAATCCATTCTCTGTTCTGTCCACTAAATTTTAAGCCCCTTGAGTTCAAGAACTGTGTTTTTACTATTTCTATCATAAGGCCCTATAATACTAACAGGTAAATAGTATGACTATGATAAATAATTATTAGTAGATGAATAATGCAGTGAGTGAAATAATATTCAACCTTGAAACAGGTGCTACAGAGAATGCAGCAGAATTGCATAACATGGAATTTTTTTGAAGTGGCATGACCTCACACATAGGAACAGAGGGTGGTGGAAGATATTGAAAGACAAAGTGCTAAATTTATCATCTTGGGTGTTCAAGTGGAGAAAAATCCCATTTTAGCCAGAAGTAGAAGAAAAGTTTTCATTACAGAAAAAAAAAAAGGCTCTACCTGGAATAAGGAGTTGAGACAGATTGGAATAACAGACATGAAGAGAAAGGACATTCTGTGAAGACGGGAGACTGCATATTTCCATAGCTGGTTGTAGGAATGGCTTGGTATATGTGCTCCAGAGGCCATGCAAAGGAAATGGCCAAAGTTTGAGATGTGGCAGCGAGAGAAACGGGGGAGGCCTCAAGGCAGGCTCCTCATCATCACTTCTTGGCATGTTCCTTATCAGAAAGAGATTATAGTTCCTTCAACTGAAATGCTCAGTTCTTGGAGATTCATACTGAAGCCAGGGTAGTTGTTTATCCTTTGTTTATATTCAATCTAGGATTCTGAGGCAGGAACCAGGTTGAAACCTTTGCAATACGTCTTAGAGGAATGAGTAAAACATGAAGACTATTATTAAAGTTAGAATTTGCAAAGTCAGGGTTTAGATTTAAAGATTACAACTAAATAAGAATCCTGGCTTTGGTTTTTTAAAAAAGGAAATCTGCTCAAATAAAAACACCCAATTGGGTGGCCAATTCGTCTTTTAAGTAACTGAATTACCAAAGAAATAGAACATGTTTCAAAGATCTACCTATTACTATTTAATTTCTAAGGCAACTGCTAGCTCCCTGTGACTACACTAGAGAAGGACAGGTAAAAACAGTACCGTCCTCAGGTAGCCTTTTCTAAAATTCCTCTCGGGTGTGGCTAGAAAGAATAATATTCAGGAGAGGTTCTATAAACGCCAAATGGGGAAAGCCAGCAGAGATGATGGGAAGTCATGCAATTAGAAGGGCTCAAGCCAACCAAGGGGTGCTTCTTACCATTCCTGTCCACTAAGACATAATATTTTCCTCCCAGTGACAAGTATGTGGAGATTTCCCCGATCCCCTTTCCTACATGGGAATTATCATTGATGTTTTCTTGTTTCCTTAACATTGGTGTATAATGCGTATCTGAGAAATGGCTAAATATATAGAGTTTTTTCCTTTATTGCATGATAATGAGTGCTGAATCCATATATAATGAAAAGAAATACACATCACAGAGAGACTCTAAACTTAGCTTGGGTTACAGTTGTTGGACGTGACTTTAAGTTGTCCACCACTTGGAAAGGGGTAAACATATGTGTGATACTTGAATTATATTGGATAGAGGGACTCAGAATTTTTTATTTGGGAAGAATGCTTTGTATACTGGAAAAATAAATTCTTGACAACAGCAGCTGCATTATTTTCCTGTTCGTGCCTTCCACCTCACAGGTAGACATGTGACTGAAGATAGGATAATTGATTCCCCCAATCCTATCAACCATAGGGATGAGTCTAATGTTAAGCATATACCCCAAGCTGGGCCAATTAGAGATAGTCCCCCTAGATTTTTTCTGATGGGGCTAACTGGGTATATGGCACAACTTGGAGTCATAGAGACTAAGAATTAAAAGCAACTTAGAAACAGAGATAAGAAGTAAAAAGAGAGAAAGAGTGAATGCCAGAGTTATGATGTCTTCATTTTTAGCTCTTTATATCTATAGATATATCCTGGTTTGGGCATTCTTTGCTTTAATTTTGAGAAGTATAATAGAGTTTTTCTAATAAATCAAGTGTTTTCGTTTGATCTGTTGGAGTTTATTTGCTCCTGCTTAAAAAAGTACAACCAATAGAGAACTTTACATATGAACTTTACCTCGATCCACTAACCTTTTAAAGTAGCTACTATTATTATTTTTATCTGTAAAACAGATGAAGTTGATATTCAATAAATTTAGGTAGTTTTCCAAAGTCACTTAGCTCAGAAATTTTACAACTTCAATTAGAAATTTAGTTTGAGATTATGAGTCTGAGTCAGAGTGCATGCTCTTTTTTTTGCACTACCTTGTCTTCTGAATTTGACTAGCAACCAAGGCACATGTGTTCTGGGTTGAAAGAGCCCCACATTCATGTCCTATAATGGGAACTGTGAATAGCACTCAAGGAAGAAGGTAGAGTACACTGGCAGGGGTGGCTGAAAGAATTAATGATGAGGACAATATTAAAGAACATAAGCAAGGGAGAAATGGGCCAAATTTATGTATTAGAAAAATAAGTCTTCCAGGAGTGGGAATAATGCATTAGAAGAATGCAATGGCGTAAGCAAGAAGACCAGATAGGAGACTTCTGTGATCACATGGACAAGGAGAAATGGGGTCTGAAGAAGGTAGCAATTGATGGAGAGGACAGAGACAAAGTCAGTAAACAAATTACTAGGAGCACAGTCACTGGGTATAAAATGTATGAGGAGAAGGAACAAATCAGGAAAGACTTCCAGGTTTTATGTTGAGCATGTGTGTAGGTAATAGTAATATTTGCTGAATATGGGAATGAAGACAGAAAGGTTAGTTTGGGGTAAAGGTAAGATGAGTTTAATTTTGCATATTTGGTTGGGGCCAAGATGGTGGACCAGAGGCAGCCCACACATGCCACTCTCAAGAAGAGGATCTAAAGTTGCAAGTATATGTTCACCTATGGATGGATTGTCTTGGAGAGAGCACTGTGAATCATCAGAGAGACACTGAAATTGAAGCAAGGAGAGATGGGGTGATCCACACAGCAAAATTGGAAGATATCTGGGGGAAGCATCTGTACATGGGGAAGAGTTAGAGGAGAGACTTCTGGGACTCCACACTCCCCCCGACGGACACTGTAACCTAAACAGAGAGAACGCTCTCCCACCATGGCAGGCCTCCAAACTGATCAGGGAACTACTTGGAGACTGTGTAATAACATTGCACCAGAGACCAGGCACAGCAGGGACTCACTGACTTCCATTCCTGGGTTGCTGTTACTGATGCCATTCTGAGCTCTTAGCCGCAGAGTGCTCAGTCTATACAGGGATTGACTTCATTGCAGTTGCCTCCACATCACCCCTGCTGGGCCAGGGAGGGAGCAGGAAGGGCAGAAGCTCTTGTGTACCCCATGACTGGGAGCAATGCACCCCCCTACTCCGCCACTGGGGGATTTTAGGAGAGCAGGCACTTCTTGCCCTCAGTGCCTGCTAATACCAACTGAGAAGTACCACAGTAACAGCCACAGCCAGGCCGGCCTGGGAAGAGTGCTCTAACTGCCCAGTGCTCCACCTGTGGTACAGTGTGCTACCCAGTGCCTTGCCTGCAGTGCCACCTGGCACCCTACCTATTGTGTGGCATGCCACCACAGATCTGCTAGCCATAAGCCACGACCTGCCACATGTTGCCACCATCCCCTTGACTTAGGTAGAGCAAATGCCCACAGCCCTGACACCCACAGCTACTGTCTAGATAGCCTCACCCAGCCACCACTGCCACCACCATGGGGAGAACTGAGAAGAGCAATCTTCCATACCACCAGCCTCTGTGTAGAGGACTTACCCAGCCCCCAATCCAAGCTTTCCACAATGGTTTGGTGGAGCAACCTACCATCCCATAGGAATATTCCCCTGCATTGGCTTGGGCTGAGGCAACCACAGGGGAACAGGAGAGCACAGGAGAACAGCTGCATTATAGATTTTCAGTACAACCGCCCTGTTCCTGCCAGGTCAGTCTTTAAAAGAAAGGCATAAGTGAACCATCTGGGGACCTCTCCTCCTTTCACTAAGTAGGAAAGTTCCCTGCAAAAGAGAACAGGTGCACCACAAACTTGGGTGTCCTGAGCTGAGAGAAGAGGTTTCAGATGAGGAGAAATCAGCATAAGAACTCTGGAAACATTAAAAAATAAGCTAGTTCAATAGCCACAATGGGTCCCCAGCAATGGACCCCAACCTAAAGAAAATTGTTAAAATGTCAGATATGGAATTAAGAATAAGGATGACGAATAAGATGAATGGGTTTGATAAGAAAATTGAAAACTAACACAAAGAAGGTGAAAAATATATTTCAGGAAATTAATGAAAAATCTCTAAAGAAATAGGCAACATAAGAAAAGATTTAACAGAACTTAAAGAAATGAAAGGTCTTTTAGGGAATTTCCAAATACAGCAGAAAATTTTAACAACAGTGTAGGCCAAGCAAAAGAAAGAATTTCAGAGCTTGAAATTAACCTTGAATTTAATTCAAGGCTTTTAAATTTAATTCAAGGCTTTTGAATTTACCCAGTCAATCAAAAAGGCAGAAAAAAGAATAAAGAAAAATGAGCAATTATTCAGAGAAATACGGTATTATGTAATGCAAGCCAACATAAACATCATAGATATCCCCGAGGAAGAAGAAGAACAAGCAAAATGCATGGAAAACCTATTTGAGGGAATATTTAAGGAAAACTTCCCTGGTATCACCAGAGATTCATTCAGATATCTGGATATAAGATGGTCATCAAACATTAAGAAGATTCATAGCAAATAGGGAAACACCAAGAAATATAGTCAACAACCTTGCCAAAGTCAAAATGAAGGAGAAAATTCTATAAGTGCGAGATGAAAGCAACAAGTAACTTACAAAGGAAAATTCATCAGACTAAGAGCAGACTTAGGAGAGACCTTACAAGGCAGAAGGGATTGGGGACCTATTTTTAGTATTCATAAACAGAACAACTATCAGCCAACAATTTTCTAACCTGCAAAACTAAGTTTCATAAAGAAAGGAGAAATAAAGTCTTACCAAAACAAGCAAACACTAAGGGAATTTTTCCCTTCTAAAACTGCCCTGGAGAAAATGCTCAAATGTACACTATACAGAATGATAAATATTCACCTGTGTAAAAACACCCAAAAGCTAAAACTTGCAGGTATTATTAAGGCATTAGTAGTACAAGGGGCGGGGGGGAAACAACAAGGTATCTGTCAACAAGATGAATAGAACAGTATCCCACATCTCAATACCAACGCTGAATATCAATGGCCTTAATGCTCCCTTTAAAAGATACAGACTGAATAAACAAACACAACCCAAGTACATGCTGTCCACAAGAAACCCATCAAACCTTTAAGGACTCTCATAAACTCAAGATAAAGAGATGGAAAAATACATTCCACTCAAATGGAAACCAAAATTGAGCAGGTGTACCTACTCTCATATCAGAAAAAATAGACTTTTTTTTCAACAATTATAAAAAAATGACAAAGACAATCAATATACAATCAAAAAGAGAGCAATTCAGCAAAAAATATAACAATCCTAAATATGTATACACCTAACACAAGAGCTCCCACATTCACAAAGCAAATGCTATTAGATCTAAGCAAAGAAATACACACTAGCATCATAATTGCCATGGAATTCAACACCCCACTGACAGAACTGGGCAGATCATTGAAGTAAAACTCAACAAAAAGTTGCTGGACTTAAAAGGGACTAATAGAACAAATTGACCTAACAGACATTTACAAAATATTCTACCCCAAAACTACAGAATATACATTCTTTTCAATAGCATGTGGGACATTTTCCAAGACTGATCAATGTTAGGCCAAAAAACAAGACTCAGCAAATTTATGAAAATTGAAATCATACCATGTATCTTCTCAGACCATAGTGAAATAAAGCTAGAAATCAATTCCAAGAGAAACTATACAAAGTCATGGAAATTAAACAACCTATTGCTGAATGACCCTTGGGTCAGTGATAAATTTAAGACAGAAATAAAAAGATTCTTCAAATTGAACCACAAAGGGGACATAAGTTTCCAAAGTATATGGGATATGGGAAAAGCAGTGCTAACGGGGAAAGTCATAGCCCTAAATACTTACGTCAAAAAGACAGAAAGATCACAAATTAACAATCTACTGTCATATTTCAAGGAACTAGAAAGAGAAGAACAAAAAAACCAAACCCAAAGCCAGCAGAAGAAAATAAATAACAATGCTCAGAGCAGAACTGAACAAAATGGAAATCCCCCTCCCAAAATATATAGAAGATCAATGAAACAAAAAGTTGGTTCTTTGAAAAGATAAACAACATCAATAGACCACTATCCAGATTAATCAGAAACAGAAGGGAAAGGATGCAAATAAGTTCAATCAGAAATGAAAAAGAAGGCTGGGTGCTGTGGCTCATGCCTGCAATTCTACCACTCTAGGAGGCCAAGGTGAGAGGCACAGAAAAACAAATATTGCATTTTCACACTCATATATGGGACCTAAAAAAAATTGATCTCGAGGTAGTAAATAAAATGATGGCTACTAGAGATTGGTAAGGGTGGTGAGAAGGGATAATGAAGAGGTGTTGATGAAGGGGTAATTCTGTTAAATAGAAAGATAAAGTTCTAGTGTTCAATAGTGCAACTATAGTTAACAATAATTTAATATGTTTCAGAATAGCTAGAAGTTTTCAAATGCTCCCAACATAAAGCAACAATAAATGTTTCAGGTGAATTATGTCTCAATTACCCTGATTTGATCATTATATGTTATATGCTTGTATCAAAATATACCATGTACTCCATGAATATGTAAAATTATTACATACCAATAAAAAAATAAAAAAGTTTGTACATTTGACTATAGGATATCAAATGGGAAATAGCTAGTTCTAGATTTCTGGAGAGTTGTCTCAGGGTCAAGATAGAGAAATGGAAGTCTTTGATAGCCTGAAAAGAGAGGTCACTTTTTGGGTAAAGATAGGTCTTAGGTTTATGCTCTCCAATAGCCAAAGTTTATTGTTTAATTATTGCCAAATCTGGAACAGGAGTCTAGGGTATCAGGGATCAGGAAGTGTTTGTTAAGAGTCAGCAGCAAAATGAGTAAAACTATCCCAGCTTGGAAACAGCTTAACACTGTGGTCCCCAATCCTTGGGCTGTGGACCAGTATTGGTCTGGTCTGTAAGGAATCAGGCCACACAGCTGGAGGTGAGCAGCAAGCAAGGGAGTGAAGCTTCTTCTGTATTTATAGCTGCTCCCCATTGCTTCCATCATTGCCTGAGTTCTGCCCCCTGTCAGATCAGCAGTGGAACTAGATTCTCATAGGAGTGCAAACCCTACTGTAAGCTGTGCATGCAAGGGATTTAGCTTGCATGCTCCTTATGAGAATCTAATGCCTGATGATCTGAGGTGGAGCTGAGGCAGTGATGCTAGTGCTGGGGAGCAGCTGCAAATACACATTATCATTAGCAGAGATGTTTGAATGCACAATAAATGTAATGCACTTGAATCATCCTGAAACCATCCTCCCCTACCACCACCACCCTCATCTGTGGAAAAATTGTCTTCCATGAAACTGGTACCTGGTGCCAAAAAGGTTGGGGACTTCTGGCTTAATACACTCAAGTCTTGTTTTTTTCCCTCATGAGTTATGGGAGTAGGGAAATCGACAGGCAAGGAATGAGGCGGTAAGAAGGGTGAGGAAGGAACCTGGTAAATCATATTTCAGAGATAGGCAGAGGATGAGGGATTTAAGAAAGACCCTGAGAAAGGGCACTCCAGAGATTTAGAAGAAGGAAAACAAGGGTATCTGAAAAGAGGGGGTAAGGATCTATGTCAGAAAATGCAGGATTCACATACAAACAAAAATAATATATGTCCTTTTGGTTCAGTCTGTGTAAAATTCTTGTTGACCTTGATAAGAACCTATTATTTAAGAATGTTCAGTAAATAGGTAAAAATCGATCACAATCAGCCACAGCCACTTTCGTGGGTCTCTGTGGGCTCCTCTAGGTCGAGTCTGCTCAATTTTACAAACACAGCACTAAGTATCCTGAAAACATAAAAGAATTCAGACCTACACAAAAGAATCAAGTGTTCCTACACAGGTATCTCATAATGGCAGAGAGGGGAGATCTTCTTTGGGTTCACCTGCTAAAAATGATGGTCATTTTCCATCCGCTGACCTCTTTTCTTTGTGAAATGTGTAACTGTGTGTCTGGAACAAACTGGACTCTTCTGGCAAAACATGGTGAACAGGTGAACAGAGCACAGAACTCAGCTTTTTGGCACCTGAGTAAGACCAAAGGCTGACTGGATGTTTGATGTTTCCTAGTGCAGTCAGCTTTTACCCAACCAGAGACCTCTAGCAAAGCACCGAGGAAGGCAGCCGCCCTAGCACATCAGCATTGTGAAACCTGCCGGAAGGAGAGAAAGAAAGCACTTTCATGTGCTAACCTCATCCTGTTTTTTCCCCTTTTGTCTTTCCCTTTGTCTCAGCCTTTTTGAATTTCTCTCTGTACTACAGGATCAACTCCTTTTAAACTTTTGAACACCATGTGAACATGTTACATTGAGAGCCATACTGAAGTAGTGGTAGAATGAATCCAACTCCTTTAACTTCCATTTGTCATAAAGTGGTCAGAAAGTAAAAGAGGAAGTTCCTAAAATACCTTTGTAACTGTCAGGAAGGTCTACTTGGATTCTAACTCCCCTGAGGTCTGGCTTGGGGTTACCTGAAAACTGAAGCCCTCTGAATTCAACCTACGCTGGAAATAGCCTAAGAAATATTTTCCCTACCTGGAAAATTGTGAATGGCTTACTGGGTGCTGAGATGTGGATTCTCTCTGCCCAGGGTGGCCAGAAGGATCCTGGGGCATTTAGAACTCTAGAGTCTATCGTCACTGGTCACAAGTAGATTTGGCCCTTCGCACTATGGTACAATACAAATAAATATCACCAGTTTGTATTCTGTCATGATGTGGAATGGGCACGGCTCACCTAGGCAATTGGTTTGAACATTTTATGAAGGGGCTTTGGATAGAGAGAAAAATCTACATGATCCAAGTGAGTAAATCTTGAAAGATGGATGTCACCCCTGGAATGAGCCAGTGTCCCTGGGCTTTCTGCAGCCAGGGTGGCCGGGGAAAGGGAGTCTAAGGTAGAAGAGCTGCATTGTCATCAAGGAGTAGAACAGAGTTAGTCAATCAGGTACTAGGAAAAACTTCTTTCATACTCACTTCTCATGGTCCCTACTACATGCTCTGTCATGACACAGGAAGAAACAAATACACACAAAGAAAGAGAGAGAGAGAGAGAGAGAGAGAGAGACAAGGCACATTGAGTGGTGAACGGTTTATGTCTGGAGTAGGGTGGTTCTGGATGTGGAGTCTATGCATTCTATTTCCATCACTTACTTATCAGAAAGCTCCATGAAAACAGAGACCACTTCTGCTGTTTTCTACCTCTGCATTCCTCATGTTTAGCACAATACCTGGTACATAATGAGAATTAAATAGGTATTCGTTCAATAAATGAAAGAAATGAAGTAAACAGAAGAAAGAAAAATAGAAAGAATTTATCTTACATTGAGTCAGTTGCTTAACATTTTATAATTTCAGTTTCCAAATCTACAAAATGGAAGTCAATATTGTACATTAATAAAGAGTGGCTGGGAGGATTCAAGGAAACAGAATACTTACAATTGTTCTTATCAGCACCAGTGTCTGGTTCACTAGACTCACTCAATAAATATTTGCTACTTCAGTGATTAGAAATACCAAATGAAAAAGTTGATTAAAGGAATGGAACATTAATCACACATAACCTGAAAAGTGAGTGTGATTTCACCACAAGGTTGGATAGTGGTAGGGCGTACTATGCACATGCTCTTAGCATGAATTTCCACAAGTAACTGGAGACATATTATTCATATTATCTCCCCTGGGAAGATGGTATCATAAGGAAGGCTAAAATACTTGGGTCTTTTGAACCAATTTAAATATCTATCTAAGCTTGTACTTTAAAAAGTGAGAAAAAAAATTCTAAATTCAAGGACATATCCAATTTTATTTGAAAGCCTAATAATAATAATATCCCACCAATTGCAATTTAGAATTAATCACTGGGTCAATATCTCTAGCTATCAGTTTATTCAAAGAATAAGAAAATAATTTTTTTATTTCAGCATATTATGGGGGTACAAAAGTTTGGGTTGCATATATAATAATTTTTTACAGTTAAATACTTGTCAGTGACTACTGTACACTGGAAATTTGGACTTATTACATTTAACAGTAACAATGGAGGAGATGAAGGTAAACTAGAATAACATGGAATCACAGCATCTCAGTGTTGAATAAGTCTCTAAAACAGTATTTTCAAACCCCAGGTGACACTTGAATCCAGGGAAGACATATGCAGTCTTGAAGTATTTAAGAATGATTTGGATTCGGATTTGGCTAGACAGAACAGTTATGAAAAGGTCTTAACCTTCAGAGAGAGGGTGGGGAGGGAGTGAGAGTGAGAGAAACAGAAAGAGCACTAATAGTCATGTTGACTGCTCTCAGAAATGTCAGTTACACGATCCTGGAATGAGTACAACAAGGCCTAGAACTTGTGCCTTAATTTTTAGCACTTCCACTGAAAAGGTGGGACTGGACAACTGACAGTGCTTTAACTCATCTCTTCAAATCTTTTCCTCCTGTCTAAGACTCTGGTTAGCCACTTGCTAAGTTTCCCAGACTGTCCATAATTGGAAATAACGTAATCTGTCGTAAGCACTATAGTACTATTTATCTCTTCTTATCATTACAACAAAATGCTGCAGTTGTGTCTCAAAATATAGATTAAGAAAGGAACATAAAATATAGCAAATTAATTGTTTCTTCTCATAACATTGTTGGATGACAAAGAAATAAAAATAGGCTATCCTCTTTCCAAGGCAATTTAAAAACTCTAATGTGGAGTCATGCTCCATCTACTCTGATCTATTACGGGCTTTGTAAAATGTATTCTTCCAAAGCATTTTTTTTTTTTTTTTTGTTAATGAACAGATATTCCCCACTATTGCGTAACAGAGTCAGGCCACACAGAGCCTCCCTTTGTCACAGAGATATTTCTTTTAAAGAGTCTTTCAGCAATTAGGAACACAGTTGTAACAACAAGCATCTCTGAACTAGGTCTTAACTGGGAAACTAATGCAAAGTAAACTCATTTTGTTCTTAATATAAACTTATGACTTTACCTGGTCCCCACAAAATATTAATAGATTGTAAAGGCTGTTTTAAGAGTAGAAAATGTCAAGAAACAGAGGTGGAGTAGACTTTACCATATTCATAAGACAAAGCAAATGGAATTGGAAAGTGCCTGCAGAATTTCAAGAGTTCCTATTACTTGCCAGACTTTTGGTTTGGAAGAATAGAAATGAATCAGGAGAATCACTGGTAAAGCAGGACTTATCCGTACATTAGACTATAATGGACTGTGCACTATGCAGCATGATGGTGTTTAAAAAATAATCATATAAGAGCAATTCAAAGAAAGCAAAATAGTTGGTTGATATGATTGAACATAAGAAATCTAAAGAGAACAGTTAGAGTCATTCTCATATCAGAAAAACTAACTTTAAGCCAACAAAGGTAAAGAAAGACAAATAGGATCATTATATAATGATAAATGGAGCTATCCAACAAGAAGACATAATAATCCTAAACATGTTTGCACCCAACACAGGAGCTAGCATATACATAAAGAAAATCTTACTAGAGCTAAGCAAATAAATAAATAGTACCATCATAATTGCTGGGGACCTTAACACCCCACTGTCAGAGCTTGATAAATCATCTGAGTAGAAAATAAATGAAGAAATAATGGACTCGGATGGATACAGTGGCTCACGCCTGTAATCTTAGCACTCTGGGAGGCCGAGGCGGATGGATCATTTGAGCTCAGGAGTTGGAGACCAGCCTGAGCAAGAGCGAGACCCCACCTCTACTAAAAATAGAAAGAAATTATATGGACAACTAAAAATATAGAGAAAAAAATTAGCTGGGCATGGTGGCACATGCCTGTAGTCCCAGGTACTTGGGAGGATGAGGCAGGAGGATTACTTGAGCCCAGGAGTTTCAGGTTGCTGTGTGCTAGGCTGACACCATGGCACTCTAGCCTGGGCAACAGAGTGAGACTCTGTCTCAATAAATAAATAAATAAATAAATAAATAAATAAATAAATAAAGGACTTAAACCAAACTCTAAATCAAATGGACCTAAAAGACATTTACAGAATATTCTACCCCAAAACTACAGAATACACATACTTCTAAGCAGCACATGAGACATTCTGCATGACTGATCATATCTTAGGCTACAAAACAGATACCAACAAATTCAAAAAAATCAAAATCATAGCATGTATCTTCTCAGACCACAGTGGAATAAAACTATAAATAAATCACAAGAGAAACACTCAAACCTACAAAAAGTCATGGAGATTAAACAACCTGCTACTGAACAACTATTGGGTCAAGAATGAAACTAAGATGGAAATCAAAAAATCCTTTGAGCTGAACAACAAAGGGATACAAGCTGTCAAAATCTTTGGGACACAGCAAAAGCATGCCTCATGGGAAAATTCATAGCCTTAAATGCCTACATAAAAAAGACAGAGATCACAAATTGATAACCTAATTTCACACCTCAAGGAACTAGAAAAGGGAGAACAAAACAAATCCAGAGTGGACGGAAGAAAAGAAACAACAAAGATCAGAGCAGAACTAAATAAATTGGAGAATAACAGCAACAAAAAGCAATACAAAAGATTAACAAAACAAAAAGTTGGTTCTTTGAAAAGGTAAACAAAATTGACAGAACTCTTTCTAGATTAATCAAGACCAGAAGAGAAAGGACTCAAATAAGCTTAATCAGTAATGAAAAAGTGACATTACAATTGATACCACAGAAATATAAAACATCATCCATGAGTACTACATAAATCTCTACATGCATAAACTAAAGGACTTAGAGGAAATGGACAAGTTCTTGGAAACACACAAACTTCTAAGATTCAACCAGGAAGAAACAGAACTCCTGGGCAGACCAATAGTGATCAATGAGATCGAAGCAGTAATACAAATCTCCCAACCAAAAAAGGCCCTGGACGAGGTTGATTCACACCCAAATTCTATCAGACCTACCAAGAAGACCTGGTACCCATAATACAGAAATTATTCCATAATATTGAAAAGGAGGGAATTCTCTCAAACTCATTGTATGAAGCCAGTATCACCTTAATACCAGAGCCAGAAGAGGACACAATGAAAAAAACAAAACTATAGACCAATATCCCTTACGAATGTAGATGCAAAAATCCTTAATAAAATACTAGCAAACCAAATTCAACAGCACATCAAAAAAATAATCCACCAGGACCAAATGGGCTTCAGCTCAGAGGTGTAAGGATCGTTCAACATATGTAAATCAACAAATGTGATTCACCACATAAACAAAGCAAAAACCATATGATCATTTCACTAAATGAAGAAAAATCATTTGAGAAAATCCAACACCCTTTTTTGATAAAAACCCTCAACAAACTAGCCATAGAAGGGATATCTCAGAATTATAAAATCCATACATGATAAACCCACAGCCAACATCATACTGAATGGGGAAAAGTTGAAAGCATTCTCCCTATGAACTGGAACAAGACAACGATGCCCATTGTCACCACTCCTATTCAACATACTGCTGGAAGTCTTAGACAGAGAAATCAGACAAGAGAAGAATATTAAGTGTATCCACATCAGGAAAGAAGGGGTCAAACTACCACTCTTCGCTGATGATATGATTTTGTATCTGGAAAAAACCCAGAGATTCCACCAAGAGCCTCCTGAAATTGATAAATAAATTCAGCAAAATCTCAGGATACAAAATCAATGTACATAAATCAGTAGCATTTCTATATACTAATAACAGTCAAGACTCAATACCATTCACAATAGCTACAAAGAAAATAAAATATTTAGGAATATACTTAATCAAGCAGGTGAAAGATCTCTACATGGAGAACTAGGAAACTCTGAGGAAAGAAATCACAGAGGATACAAATGAATGGAAAAACATATCATGCTCTTGCATAGGTAAAATCAACATTATTAAAATGTCCATACTACCCAAAGTGATTTATAAATTCAACACAATCGCCATCAGGTAACCAAAGTCATACTTCACAGATCTAGAAAAAAGAATTCTATGTTTCATTTGGAACCAGAAAAGAGCCCTAATAGCCAAAGAAATCTTAAGCAAAAAGAACAAAACTTGATGTATCACATTACCAGACTTCAAACTATACTACAAGGTTATAGTAACCAAAACAGCATCATATTGTTACAAAAATAGAGACATAGACCAATGGAACACAACAGAGAATGCAGACAAAAAACAGTCTACCTACAACCAACTGATCTTTGATGAAGCAGAAAACAATATACACTGGGGGAAAAGAAGCCCTATTCAATGAATGGTGTTTAAAAAATTGGGTAGCCACATGCAGAAGAATGAAACAGAATCACTACCTGTCACTACTCACAAAAATTAATTCAAGATGGATAAAGGACTTATATCTAAGGAATGAAATCATAAGAATGCTAGAGAAAAATGTAGGAAAATCTCTCCTAGATATTTCCCTAGGCAAAGAATTTATGAAAAAGACCCCAATGGCAATCATGGCAACAACAAAAATAATAAATGGGATTTGAGTAAATTAAAAAGCTTCTGCACAGTTAAGGAAATAGTCAACAGACCAAATAGACAACCTACAGAATGGGAGAAAATATTTGCAAGTTACACATCTGGTAAAGGGCTAATAACCAGAATTTAGAAAAAACATAAGCAAATCAGCAAGAAAAAGACAACTCTATTAACAAGTGGGCAAAGGACATAAACAGATGCTTCTCAAAAGAAGAAAGACAGATGGCCAAGAAACATATGAAAAAATGCTCAAAAATCACTAATCATCAGGAAAATGCAAAGCAAACCACAATGAGATATCATCTTACCCCAGTTAGAATGGCATTTATTAAAAAGTCCAAGAGCAATAGATACTGGTGTGGATGCAATAAGAAAGGAACACTTACACACCATTGATGGGACTGCAAGTTAGTACAACCTCTATGGAAAACAGTATGAAGATTCCTCAGAGAACTAAAAGTAGACCTACCATTTGATCCAGCAATGCTACTACTGGGTATTTACCCAAAGGAAAAGAAATCATTTTATCAAAAAGATAACTGCACTCAAATGTTTCTTGTAGCACAATTCATGATTGCAAAGAGGTGGATTCAACCCAAGTCCCCAGCAACTTGTGAGTGAATTAATAAAATGTGATATATAAACACCATGGAGTACTACTCAGCCATAAAGTAAAGATGAATTAATACCTTTTGCAACAATTTGGATGGAACTGGAAATCATTCTCCTAAGTGAAGTATCACAATTATGGAAAAACAAACACCATATGTACTTGCTATTAAATTGGAACTAAATGACAAGCACACAAGTGCACAGAGGGAAGTAAAACTCAGTGGAATGCAATGGGGTGAGAGGGAGGGGGAGAAAGAGAGGAGAATAAACTAACCTAATGGGTAATGAATGAACACTATTTGGTTAAAAGGCACACCTACAGCCAGGACTCAAGCATTATAAAAATGATCTATGTAACCTAAAACATTTGTACCCCTTTAATATTTTGAAATAAAAAAACTAAAAAAATAAAAAAGAGCAAAATTTACGCTGGGACTTGCAAAATGAGTAGAATTGGAATAATTGGGGCAGAATTGGGAAGGGCATTTTTGGAGAGGAACAGCTTAATTAAAATCTAATTAAAACTATTTTGCTTCTGCACAGGAAAAGAAATAATCAATAGAGTGAACAGACAGCTTATAGAATGGGAAAAAATATTTACAAACTATGTATCCAACAGGGGACTGATGTCCAGAATTTACAAGGAACTCAAACAACTCAACCAAAACAACCCCAAATAATGCCATCAAAAGTGGGCAAAGGACACGAATAGATATTTTTCAAAAGAATCCATACAAATGACCAACAAGCATATGAAAAAAATCCTCAACATTTTTGCATGCTATACATCCTATAAAGGACTGATAACAAGAATCTATTTAGAACTCAGGAAAATCAGCAAGAAAAAATCAAACAACCCTATAAAAAAGTGGGCAAAGGACATGAACAGAAATTTTTCAAAAGAAGACAGAAGAATGGCCAACAAACAAATGAAAAAATGCTTAACATCTCTTAATCATCAGGGAAATGCAAATCAAAACCATCATGAAATATCACTTAACTCCATTGAGAATGGCCTTTATCAAAAAGTCCCACAACAACAAATGTTGCCGTGGATGCAGAGAGACAGGAGTACTCATACACTGCTGGTGGGACTGCAAACTAGTGCAACCTTTGTGGAAAGCAATATGGAGATACCTTAAACAGATACCAATAGAACTACCATTTGATCCAGCAATCCCATTATTGGGCATCTACCCAAAAGAACACAAGACATTCTATAACAAAGATATCTGCACCCAAATGTTTATAGCAGCACAATTCACAATTGCAAAGACGTGGAAACAACCCAAGTGGCCATCAATTCATGAGTGGATTAGTAAAATGTGATATATGTATACGATGGAGTACTACTCAGCTATAAGAAACAATGGTGATATAGCACCTCTTGTATTTTCCTGGAAAGAGTTGGAACCCATTCTACTAAGTGAAGTATCCCAAGAATGGAAAAATAAGCACCACATGTACTCACCATCAAATTGATTTCACTGATCATCACCTAAGAGCACATTTAGGAATAACATTGATCAGGTGTCGGGCAGATGTGGGTGGGGGAGGGGATGGGTGTATACATACATAATGAGTGCGATGTGCACTGTCTAGGGGATGGACACGTTTGAAGCTCTGACTCGGAGAGGGGCAAGAGCAATATACATAACCTAAACTTTTGTACTGCCACAATATGCTGAAATAAGAATAAAAAAAAAATCACACACACACACAAAATAAACATTGGAGACTTGGAAGGGTGGACAAGTGGGAGGGGGTGAGAAATGAGAAATTACTTAATGTATACAATGTAAATATCTGGGGGGATAGTTACACTAAAATCCTTCACCACTAAGCAATATATTCATGGAGTTTCATGTGTATTCTTTAAATTTATATAAAATTTTTTTAAAAAGGTGACTTGATTGGCAACAGAAAAAAACCCTAGTTCTTATTACCTAAATATAGATCAATATGAAGTGTAATTTATAATATGGACAATACAGGGAAAAAAACAGTTCTAAAATCAGAAAACACGGAATAACTACTTCTTCCTATATAGTAGCCAACATTCATCTCCTCTCTAAATAAATTCCTCTAATCCTGAGACTATGTCTTAGTCACATGTTATTTTCCAGGGCCTGAGACACCTTGCCTGAGACACAATTTTAGTTAATGTTAATGTAGTTGATCGAATGACTCTGAATGTATATCTGAATACCCTATGAAAACAACCTTGAAAGGGATGGACTTAACTGACTTAAAAAAGTCAATTTGTTGCATTTTCTTCAGGGCTATATTCATTGGGCCATTTGTATGTTATACTTATGGAGAATTATTTCACTGTATTCAAATGACCCCTAAACAACAGTTTTGTACTAACTTTTTAACAAATATTTTTATTCAATTGACCACATTGTAAAGACTGAAGAGATACACAATTAACTTTTAAAGAAGAAACGTAAAATACTGAATTCTTAAAAAATAAAAATTTAGGCAGTAAAATGACATTTCTAAGACAAAAGGGACAATTTGGAACCATAGTGATGGGAGAACTCATTATTGCAATCTACTCTCTAAGGTTTTAAAATACAGGACCCAAGTTTATAAAACTCAGTAATGAGATTCTGATAGTAAATATGTCAGGAAAGGGGAAAAGTAATTGTGTAGTTTGGTGTGATTACAAAATCTTAAAAATCACAGAATAATGCTGCATGAGTTTCCCAGTATGAACATGAGCAGCAGAAACATCAAAAGTTTTTGCTAATGCCTGTGTATTATCACTCTCCCTGATTTTATATTTAGTTGCTATCTGACATCTTTAGCATGTGCACTGATATTACAGTATTTAGAAGCTTTTTCTTAATATATAAACCTCAAGACATAATTCCACAAAAATATAAAGTATAGATGTGCCAACAGATGTGTTCTAGATAAGATTCTGGAAATTTATTTCCATCAATTACATCCTACTTAAAACATCCTGGCGGAAAATACCTGTGGAGAATCCTATCATGAATTGCAGAATAGTTTCTCATACCTTCCACTTTGCCAACATATTTGAATATGTTGAGTTTGCTAATCTAGTGGTTGTCTATACTGAGGCTCCAGCCCTTACTCCATGAGACACTATAATAGAAAGAAGTTTGCCATCTTAATTCTTAAAAATGTCAAGATAGCACAATATTAGCATTTGACTCATTCTTATAATCAGCAAGAGAACACTAAGGTGAGATTTCATAATCCTTCTCAAAAATGTATTCCAGTAGACATATCTTAAAGAAGTAATTTATGACACATTACCTAAATTCTTCATGTAGCCTAATCATCATAGACAGTGGAAGTGACAGGTAACACTTCTTCCATGATATTTCTTCACCCCACACACTCAGAAGTAAAACACACACGCACTTGCCTTCATCAGCCCGGTAGTAAGCAGTGCTTTCATTTCAGCTATACTACCTATTAATCTATAATCTCTAGCTATGCTACCTAATGATATATTGCAGGGCCATAAACCAAATGTAGCCAACTACCTGTTTTTTAAATAAAGTTTCATTTGGAGCAAAGTTATGCCCATTTGTTTACATGTTGTCTATGACTATTTTCATGCTACTACAACACCAGAATTGAGTAGTCGCTACCAAGTCATGACTTATGAAGTCTAAAATATTTATTATCTGGTCCTTTTTATATAAATATGTTAACTCCCAAGGTACAATCTGAGTGTTGTAATGTATCAGAAATTCCTGATCTCTTATAGATGTCTAAAATCAGTGTTTCTCAATTAAAAGGATGCAAAGAAACTTCTGAAGTGGACACACACAGAATTTTATTTTTAATCTAATTTTGGCAATGAGTTGCAGTAAATATCTTTTGATACTATACCCAACAATGCCTACAGTGTTTGGCAATAGAAGAGGATATGATATTTATTATGTATCTTTAATGTGCAGGGCATAGGTAGGCTCTTTGGGGTGTATGATTAATTTTAATCTTCACAAACATGTAGTGAACTATTATTATCTCCAATTTATAGGTAAGTAAACAAATATCCAAGGGGTTTATAAAAATTACCTAATGACAGACAATTTGTATGAGGGTCAGCTGATTACAGATCCTTATTCTTCAACATTCAGGTTCATCCTAGTACACCATAAAGATATTTTTAGCCCTTTAGGAGCAAAACATGCAGACAGCTCACATCCTGGATTGCCTCCCTAGCCCGAGTCCTCTAATATTTAGTTCTAAATAAATACTCTAATATAAACAAGAGAGGCCTAATGAATACCAGTTAGTGTCATTACAATAACAGCAGGGTCTTTTGGAAAACAATTATTCTAGCATTATACTAGGTAGAAAATGAATAATTCCACACACTATTTATGGTTCTTCCAGAAATGTTCTCTGCATTGGAAGCCAAGATGCTTTTTCGCATTAGAGACACAGACCTCAGCTCCTCCTCTCTGCATTTTACTCTCTGCTCTATGCAAATAAAATTTTGAAATCTCATTTGAGGTTTTCACAAGTAAAATCTTTTGAAACAACTGCTATACATTAGGGTTTCATGATCCACTGGGGTGTAATCAGACTTTGTCTGAAAATCACATTTCAGCTCTGTGTACAATATTACTTTGGCCACCGCTACTAGGAAAGTCAGTGCTCTGAAGCAAAATGAAGGTCTCGAATTGTTTGAGGACGGGAATGGATTCCTAGTCAGAAACAACCTGCTGAGGAAAGGAGACTTCTTTTAAAGGGATGCATCCTTGGCCTCATCCAAATGAAAATATGAGGGATTGCCCTTAAAATGACTACTTTTATCTTGCAGAGTTAATTTTCTTAGAAATCATATCATTTGAGAGCAAAAGTAGAGACAAGAAGGGAAATGCCTTTTTAACATTTTTCTTCTAAATTAGAGAAAGTTTGTTAATAATATTCAGCCGATTAATCTTCTGCATGAGCATTTAATAATTATTAATTTCACCAATGTTTACTGAGCTTATTAAGTATTAAAACTTCCAATACAACCCTGTGTTATATATCTGAAGTTTCAAAGATTTAAAAAAATTTTTAAAAAAGATGCTGCCCCCTTAAGGGTTTGCATGTAATACAGAACTTTCTTAAATAAAAAATTATAGTATATGATCAGATATAAAATAAAATCAGAGAGGAAGAGAAGAAAAGAGACAAGACCATTTACCAGCACACATACTGGAGACAAGACCTTGGTAAACACATGTTTAGTTGTTGGAGTACAGAAAGGCAGAATTAGTAAAGTTGCAAACTTTTTCCACATTTGGAACAAAAACTCCTATGGGAATATAGGGTTAAAGTGAAAGCAATTTTCCGGGAAACAAAACACCAATAACAAAAAAGAAACAACCATTCAGATATTAGAAAACTGATCTAATCCAGGAATAGCAAGGCAAACACAAGCTTTATGATATATTCATGGTTTTATCATCAATTAACAGTTAGACATCAGAGAAACATGTCTGATTTTATTTTCAGAGCTACTACTTGGAATTGAAAAAGATATTTCCTTTCATTGTAATTAAGCCATTTGTTTAATTCCCACTCTCAGGCATAAGCGATTAGAAAGTAAAATGATTACTGACTGCAGCAAAAACCTAATCAATATACCCTGAATCATTTATCATGTTACAATATATTACAAATGTCAAAATACAAGAAAGAAAACACTTCATATCTTTCACTTTAGGAAGCATTCACTTTATAAATCAAACGTAAAAATATTGGTCATTGGGTGTGCCTTTTGCAAAATGTTACTTTATCTTCCTCACATAAATAACTACTCTCATGAATCTCAATCAGGCTAGAGTTATTGCACTCATCATCAGATTAAATATGTTTTCCTTTATTCTAAAATAAAAACAGATCTATTTTAGCACAATATATTACAAATTCATCCAATGCATACCAAATTGTTTACTGCCATTTATGTAGAAACAAACACTATATTCCTTTAACTATATTGATTCACTAAGAAGGCAAACATTGCCTCCATCATTAAGCAGCTGTTAACTGCAGGCAAGTTTTTAACCCCTGATTGTCAATCTCTTCATCTGTAAAATGTGGAAGATAAAAATTCAGTGGGTTGTGGGGAGGACTGAGTGGGATAATCTATGCATGAAGCGGCTGGCACAACACCCAGCACGGAAGAGCAGATCAATAAATATGAGTTATTTTTCCTTTACAGGAGGTGCTTTGAGATGCATGTCAGTCCTCCAATAACTGGTTATCTATTACCAATGTATTTTCACTCAAAAATAAAAATGGAGGCTATAATATCATTTTCCTCTGTAAGAAATCCAAATAAGTATAAAAGGACTTGAGTATAGGGAGGTGCTACCCAAATGTGCAATAGCAACTGTAGATCTTACTTTCTTAGGTATTCTGTTAGTAGTTAACAGTCTTGTCTAAACAGACATCTTCAATGCACGGTACATGGCCTGTGATGGAGTTCAATCCATTAAACTTTGGTCATTACAAAAAAAACGAAACATGAAAAGATTGGATTGAAGGAGGCGAAGGAGGCAGATGAGCCAGAGGAAGATAACAGTGCTTAGCATTCAAGATCATAGACTCTGGGATCAGACCAATATGAATATAAAACTCTGGTTCTGCCAGTTCAAACTGTGTGACCAAAAGTAATTTGGGCAAATTACTTTTTCTCCCTGAGCCTCAGTTAAGTGGGTGATAAAACAACATCATGTGTTTGATATTTAAAGTGCTCTGTCCATAGAAGGGCCTTAATAAATAGTAGTTGAATATATTTTTTCAATTGTATTAAATTAAGGGGAGGTTATAAGAGGTTGACTTCAAGAGAAAAATCTACTCTTGTGTAAAAGACTATATATACATAGTCTGTATAAATATATGTGTGTGTGTGTGTATGTACACACACACACACACATATATTTATAATATTATAGACTGAAACCTTTCTACTTAAATTTTGGTCCAAGATTTAGCAGGATTAGCAAAACATGGAAGCTTTTTAGAACTGCTGATTCTCAGGCCTTGTTCAATTCATATCAACAGAATTTGCATTTCTAACAAGATCCTCAGATCACTTGAATGCACAATCAAGTTTTAGAAGCACTGGTCTAGAGGTTCTTTTAATGGTAATTGTTTCATGACTATGGCTGTGACACAGTATCTTGGGAAACATATACATATACACATAGTAGCACATTCCAATGTGCCAATATTTGATAAATGAATTAAAATCTTTGTATAACCAACAATGTGAAAATTGAAATGAAATAATTGAGAATTGCTATTACACTGGATAAGATTAACTCACTTCTTTTTCTACTATATGTTGTCTGTGCATATCAGCATTGCCTCAAGTTGTTCTTTAAGATCACATATCACAGTCATACAAGAACTATTTATAAGGGTAGAATCTCAGGCACTAAATCTCTAAATACAGTTAATCAAAATTCTTAGGGATGCGAATGCACAATTGGGAAATACATACTTGTATTTTCCTTTTTGAAAGGATCCTTAAAAAAAATACTATTATCTAGGACCCACCTTCAGAAATTCTGATTTAATTTACCTGAGGGAGGCTTGGGCATGGGCATTTTTTTAAAAGTTCCTGAGGCAATTGCAATGTGAAGTCAATGCTTGGAACCATTGTTTTTCCATAGAGTGAAGCCTCATGGTTAGTGTGAAGAATGTCTTCATTAGGTGTCCATTTCTGATTGTAAAATGTAAACTCTTACATAAGATTAGAAGGCAGGATTGACATGAGAACCCGTGGCCTTCTTACCTACATATTTATTAGCCACAATTTCAAAGTTATGATATTAGTTAGGACTCATAATACAAAATATTTGCTAATTAACGGCAATTTGTCAAATCAATCTCAAACATTATGCCCTTCTTACCAGGGACATCTATCTCTTCTCATTTTGTTACTAAAAAAAAAAATCAGATGTTTAAAACACAAGAGCAACTGAATCAAATTATGAAACTTCACATTTCTGCAAATTATTCGGGATGTCATAAAAGTGATATTGAAGAACCACATACAAAGCCACTGACAAAGGACTTCCTGGCAGAGTTAGGAGATCAGGAAACTGATGTAGAGGTTCATAAAAATACAGTTTAAAGGAGAATAATTTGAATTTCAAAAGACTAAGAGAGGCCCTTGGGAAAACTGCTGGTGTACTGAAAGATTTCTACTGGAGGGAAAGCCCTCTTCACAAACAAGACACAAAAGTCACCCAGAAAGTGAAGGGCTATGCTAACTTTGAACTTAGAAAAAATATGCTGAAAAAATGGGATTTATTTTTTTAGTGAGTTTCTGATAATCATATACAGTTGCAACTAGAATCTAAAATTTATAAAATGTAAGGTTAAATCAATTTTTTTCATAATTTTTAGTTCCATCTTTTCTAGAAGAGATCCCGATAAGCATGTTTATCTATGAAATTTGATGCTGAGTTTTACTGTATCAACTATTCTCGGAAGATTTCTTATATTTTTCTTTCTTCCATAATACCTATCATAACAAGAGATCTCAAAAGCACATGTAGTCCAGGATCCTTGCCAGTCCAAAGCCATTTAAAAATTTATTACTTGCTAGGATGGGAGTCTTCATTGCCACCACCCGGCATGACTCACTTATTTAGGAAAATAATACAGTTTGAAAGGTGCACTGCATAGATGTATCTTGTAATATTCACTTGTTTATTTAAAAAGAGGTGCTTTTTTTTTTTTGTAATGTACTTAAAGTGTTTTTGTTTCCTTTTCTCTGAGAATTTAGTTCCTGGTAAAATGAAATCATCTAAAATATATCACTTCATTCATTGTGGTGTTGCTAATTGTGGTAAAACTAGGAATTCAGCAAAAATGCATAATATTAGAAATGGTTAAATGAAGTAAACACATTCATTTAATGGAATATTATAAGTCCATAAAAGTGATATTATAGAGAGTTTCCAAACATCAGAGAATACTTAAAATGATAAGTGAAACAAATAGGATATAAATTATTTACCAAGTATGATTTCAATTATATTATAAAAACATGTATTTTAACCCCAAACTGGAAGAATGTATGCAAATATTTTAACAGTGAATAGGATAGGAACACAAAATTTTTTTGTTCCATTTAAAATTTCATTCTCAAATTTTCCAATATATCTCATAAATAAGTATTAGAAACACAAAAGACTTTGAAGTTTAATTTCAGATTAAAGCAAGATACCTTTTGTTTTCAGTCTCGTATGGTCTTACTAATTCATGAAGGGCCCTGGTTTTCTGAGATGTTACAGTGGAAAGTAATTGAGATTAAATTCGAGTTCAAGTATCCATAAGTTCTGGTACTAATATGCAATAAATTCACCTATGAACTTGGTTTTAATGAGGATTTTAAAAATCTGACCTAAAGTTGTTATAATAAAATATGAGTACTTTATAGGATGGGAAAATATTATATGTATGAAAAGTAATGTTTTCCATACAACACTAGAAAAAGGGAATCAAAACAGAAACCAAATCACCAGTCCCTAACCTTTCCCTTTTGGACAGGATCTGAGTAGCAAATGCACAGCTTCAGGATTTTTACTAACACAATCACTTGCTGTTACTCATCAATTTGAATCAACATGTGATTTAGAAACTATTTGTTCATCCTAGACACTGTGGAACTATGGAGGGGGCAGAGATCTAAGCCAACAGCACATTGTAGGCTTGTGCAAGTGAGTTTGGAGGTAGTGAGGATGTGTTGACAGACACAAGAACTTACAAGGTATAATATGTCAAGCAAATTAAGTCGCACACTGAGAAAGAGAATGTTTAACATCTATCTTCTTACCATTTGTATCCACCAGATACAATACTCAAATCACAGTGCTAAGCCAGAAGCAGATGGCTAAGAATTCACTGAACAGCAGGTTAATACAACAGAAAGATGTCATTAGAGCTGAGAGAGCCGTGGAACACAGGGGAGGCCCCACACCACGTTCTTTGACATCACTGTTAGGAACATCCCAGTAACCAGAATTAAATGTGATCAAGAAAAAATCTGCATATGGAGGAAGAGTTTCAACATTCTTGTGAGAGTATGAACTGGTAGCTCTTTCACAGAGCATTAAACAATAAACACTGATAAATTATTTGTGGATAGCTGCTATGAATTGCACAAAGTAATATATATACAGTTCCGAGAATCAGACAATCTTCCACGAATCCCCATGATAATTTCTCTGTTAGAGGATAATGAACAAGAAGAAAGGTCAGCTGGGAAAGCCCTGAGTTCCCACTAGCTTACAAATTGAGTCTTCCAGAAAGCAATCGGCATCCCATCCTCCCCATTCCACATCTCACATGTCATCTGTTATTTCCTGGAGCTGGGATCGAACTTAATGATTTCAAGTTTTACAGATGGAACGTAATCAGAAAGTGTTGACACATGTAATCACTGAGTAGCAATGCAAACAATTTATTCACACAGAGAACTCTCACCTAATGCGTTTTTTTTTTTTTTTTTTTTTAATTTCAGCTCTTCATGGGGGTGGGCGGGACACCTAATGTGTTTGTTTATTTACGGAGGTGAGGTCTCCCTGTGTTGCCCAGGCTGGTCTTGGATTCTTGGGTTCAAGCAATCCTTCCCCTTCAGTCTCTTGAGTAGCTGGGAAGCTGGCACACAAGCAGTGGAATGTCAGAAAATGTGATTATTTTTCATCCAAAAAAGTGGAAAAAAGAAAAGCATATGGAAAGTACTAACTGATACTTAAATTTTTTTAAAAAATAACAGAAACAGTAAACTAAAAACTAATGGATTCTGTATTAATAAACAGATACAACACAGCTGATAAAACACAACACAACCCATTGACCCTTTCATATTATGTTTACTGGTGAAATCCTGAAAGCCTTGACATGAAAGTCAGATATCAGATACAGATACAATAGTTCCCCCTTATTCTTGGGAAATATGCACAGAGAAAAGGTACAGTAAAAATGAGCTGTATTGTAACCAATAGGACTACCCTTGTGTATGTGACATGTCACAGACCAAAATGTTGTTATGCGGCATGCCGATTGTACTGTTTTTTCCTATACATACAGATTTTAAAGTTTTATTTATGAATTTGGCTCAGTAAGAGATTGCTAACAATAGCTAATAATAAAATAGAACAACTGTAATAATACACTGTAATAAAAGTTATGTGAATATGGTCTTTCCTTCTCTCTCTCTCTCTCTCTCTCTAAGAAAGGTAATATTTTCAGATGACAGTTGACTAAGGATACCTGAAACTGCAGTATGCAGACCCACAGGTAAGAAAGGACTACTGTACTTGCTTTTCCTGCTATAATTCTGGAATTTTTTCCAATGTCATTAAACCAGAGACAGAGAAAATATTTAATACATAGTAAGTGGAAAACAATAGCAAAAAATGGAAAATCCAAGAGAGACTACTAAAAAAAAATTAGAAAGATTAAAGAATTTCAAAATAGTAAAAAGCTAAAAGTAAATATACAAAAATCTTACCTTTCTACTAAAACAAATAATAACAGGTTAGAAAATGCAATTTTAAAAAATAACCCATTCACAATAGCAAGAGCAAAAATATCTTGGAAATTACTAAAAATATTCAGGATTCATGTGAATAAAGCTAAAAAGCTCTGCTGAAGCAAGGTTTAAATAAATGGAGAAAGCTACTTTGTTCTTAGATACAGAAATTCAAATTTGTATCATGTTGGTTCTCCCTAAATCAGTCAATAAATTTAGTGTATGCTCAATGAAAATTCCAATGTGTGTATGTCTGTCTATGTTTTTGATTAATTTTGCAATGTATCAAAATATTTTAAGATTTTCCAGGAGAAGAAAATTTTAAGATAGCCAGATAAATTGTGTAAAAGAAAAGTAATGACAGGGGCTTGTCCTAAATAACATTGACACATACAATAAAATCTCTAAAATTACCACAGGCCCTGTAGATGCAGGACCAGAATAAATCACTGGGAAATAATTTTTGAAAGTCTAAATATGTCCAAGACACATTGACAATTAAAATATGAGAAAGCAAGTATTTCAAATAGATGAGAGAAAGATGGATTATTCAATAACTGCCAGTCACTGGACAATAAATAAGCCAGAGCTCACTCATTTCACCAAACAAATTCCAGACAGATCAAAGATTTAAATACAAAAACATATAAAATATTGGAAAAGGGAGAGGATTTATGTGTGTTAAAAAATCTTTAAAGAAAATATTGACAGATTTTACTACATAAAATTTTAAAGCACTGAAGTGGTAAAAAGCACTACAGAGAAAGTTTAAAGACAAATAAAATTTATGAACAGTATTTGGCTGTATTGACAGAAAAAAAAATATTTTTAATAAACAATAGAATCCTCCAACCCCAAAAGAAAGATAGACAAAAAATATAAAGAGGAAATGTAGAAAAGAAATATTAAAATTAAGAAACACATGGAGATGATTGGCCTCATTAATAATCAATTAATGCAAATTAGAAAGATATTGTTCATATATCAGACTTTTAAATATTCTGGAGATGATTTATGGAATGTTTTTGAATATATAGATAAAATATATTCTCTTACACTTTTGAAGAAAATACAAATTAGCACAACCTCTTTGGAGAAAAATCTAGTCCTATCTGTCCAAATTGTGAATGGAAAGTCTTATTGCCTAGCATTTCCAACTCTTTAAAACTTTATCATATAGAAATCAATGCACGTGTGTCTGCGTTTTACACCAATTTTCTGCTCTCTCTCATTCTCTCTCTCTCTAGGTTCCAATACCCCCAGTGGATGCCTGAAACCACAGCAGTGTTAAACCCTATGTGGTTTTTATAGTTAGGTGTGGCTTAGCGACAAGGATGCATTTTAAATTAAATAGATTTTTAAAAATATTTCTTAATTAACTTGGCCCCAAATGTATAGTCCAAAGGAACTACCATTGCAAAGAATTGCAATGTAATAATATGTATTACACATTAAATTGTAGTAAACATGCATTGCACAGCTCAGAAGTCATCTCTAGAGGCTTCACTTCTTTAAGTCAAATTGACAAAACATTTTTGCTGCATAAGTCACCAATTGTATTGGTGAACTAGAAGATTGGGCAGGATGTGTATGGAAATATCAAAAAGTTTTTTCATTGAATCTAATGTCTTCTATATTTTTTCTTTCTACTGTATTTCTGTTTCTTGCTTTCTCCCTCCAAATATTTCTTGCATTCCTGCAGTTAAGGGGAGTCATGTGATTGCTGAACCTTAACTGTTATTTACCTACAGAGATGTCAGTTCCCTACAATTTGGTCTAATATATTTAGGCAATCACTTTATTTAATCTCCTTTACATGCCTATACAGTGAGCATTATTACCACCATTTTTGATACATATATGCATGCATACATCATTGAGAAAGTTACTTCAACCTCAAATATCTTGCCTGAGAATAGACAACTGGCCAGTGCTAATGCCCAGATCAGAACTGGAAGCCTGCACGATATCAGAGTACAAGTATTTCACCTTATATAATGTTGGGTGTTCATTATATGGGTGGTTTGCATTTCTTTTTATTATTTCAGATCAGCAATGTTATTTTTACCAGTTACTCATTCTTTGCCCACTCAACATTTACAGAATGCTTTCTGGTGGTATGCTAGTAAATGTTCAATAACCTGCTCTCCCGGGGTGGGGGAGGACACTTTTCATGCCAATTTCATGGTATAAATACTACCACTGTGCCTGATTTCAAGCTACCAATGTGATGCCAACCAGTCTGCCCAATTCCTGAACATATAACAATCAACTCTAGCAAACCAACAGGAGTCTGACCCAAGACAACATGGATTGTTTCCTGTATACTAGATACTTTGTTAGCCTTTAGGAAAAAAATGGAAATAATATGATTTTCCCCTTTGAATGATCCAGGGTGTAGTAAAGGGAAATGATAATCAGTGGCACAAGTTATCATCATTTCTGGAAAATTAATATTTTTAAAGTCTATTTTTTTTTTTACTTTTTCATATGTTAGATGACTATTTGAAATACTGTTCCCAACTGGAAGTTAATTTTAATCATTCATAAAACATCAATAATTATATTTTGCCCTATAGTTTAGCCAGAAATAACTTATCAATCAAAGGAGCTTCCAAGCCTTTTATTCTTCCCATTTCGAGTGAACAAAAAATTCTTTAAGGGTAGTTCAACTTGTATCTTCTCCCTAATGTGACTCTTACCACCTCTACTATAATGAATCAGAAAAGAATTAAATGGTAGTAACTACCTGTGTTACATGTGATAATTGTTACAATCACACACATCATCATTCTCTTCATTGATATATTTTTTCTACAACACATCAAGAAAATTATTTACTTCTAAGATGATGAATGACTTAAACAACAATTCAGACAGGTATTATGATGACAGGTAATAGGGTAAACATAAATTTCATTTGAAATATAAACACAATCTGTTTTTATGCTTTGTATATTGGCATATGTAGATTTTATGACTAAAGACAATTTTAAAATTTTGTAGATGTTTAATGGGGGCCCTGATTAGGAAAAGCCTAATGTTGTTGGAGGGAGATGACTTGGCATGCTTTCTCCCCTGAAACATACCATGTTCTCCATAATCCAAATAAATGGCCGTTTTTATGGGAGAAAGCCATTTTCACTTATTGAAAATGTTGGTGGTTTAAAGGCAACCTAAATGACAAATTACTGAATAATTTTACGTATGTCACTTTAGGTACTAGAGCTGATTTGTTCTCTTGAGTAGGTAGTATGTGGAAAAGAAGAAAGTATTTTATAAAATCCTTTATGTGAAAATTGCTATTCCTTATCAAAGTGTCATCAGTTCAGCTCTGTCAATCTGATGATCTGCAGTGAAAAAGTCAGAGACAAACGTTCAGCAATGCAACTCCTCCATTAACCCAAAGCAGTCGTCCCCACCCATGATAACAAAAACCCCTTTAGGAGTAACGGCTTCGTTGTCAAGCATCTAGGAACACATGTGTATACTGGTCACCGTAGCCGGAACAGTTGCTCGTACACACAGGTGTATTATCAGCTTTTCAAAATTACACAAATGCTGTTTGCATTTACATTTATTAGAAAGCATTTCTACAATCAGAGTAGTTTTTAAGACTATTGTTGTCTCAAGCTATGAATACTAGGAACCCAGCTATTATGCTAAGATCTATAGACTCTGATATTAAAAACTCATCAGAATTTTAAAATAGCAATCATTAAAGACAAGTCAGAACAGTAAGATGAGAAAGTGGATGCAACTTTGATGTTTATTGAGTACACATGTCTTGAGATAATTACTATTTTTTAAATAAGACTAAATGGATGTTAAGGCACAAAGAATGTTCAGGCTTGGCCTTTGTCCTGGACAGAATCTTGGAGAACAGAGGAATATAAACAAGTATTTACAAAAGAACATGACGGCTGATTCATTACATGTATGCCCAAGGCATGATGAAAACACAGAAAAGAGATTAAATAATAAAGGGCATGACTTTTTTTGTTGTTGAGAGAGTCTCACTCTGTCACCCTGGGTAGAGTGCAGTGGCATCATCATTTCTCACTGCAACCTCAAACTCTTGGGCTCAAGAGATCCTCTTACTTCAGCCTCCCAAGTAGCTGGAACTCTAGGTGTGTGCCACCATGCCTGGCTAATTTTTTCTAGTTTTGGTAGAGATGGAGTCTCACTGAAGCTCAGGCTAGTCTCCTGGCCTCAAGCAAGCTGCCCATCTTGGCCTCCCAGAGTGCAGGAATTATAGGTGTTAGCCACTGAGCCTGGCCAGGGCGTGACTTTTGAAGCTTGAAATACAATAAAGACATCTCCTATCAGAGAAGAAAGGAGGTAACATTCAATAGAGAACAACAAGGTCTGCAAAGTTTCTCCCTGCTGTCAAAGACCCTGGTCCTCAGTTTGTGTGCAGAGACAGATTTGGAATAGACCACCTCTCTGATGTGTCATTTTCTTTTGATCCTCCTTGTACATAACTTCATGTGGTTTGGATTTTCAGCAGTCTACTCAATAGCATTAAAACAGCAATTCCCTTTCTAGTTAACTAACAACTTATTTATTTTTGCACATATAATAAAGCTATGCTCCTTAGCAAAATATATTAGTTCTGCCCACACCAACAGTTGATAGTGAGAGTCACGAACAAGCATTACGTTTTTGTTAGCCTACTTTTCACATTTGCTGAGTTTGTGTTTCATTTGGGGGTATTTCATTCATATTGTGTGGTGGATAATTTAATGTGTTCACTTGATTGGGCTCGGGGACATGAGATAGCTGGTAAACATCATTTCTGGGTGTGTCTGTGACGGTGTTTCTGGAAGAGATCAGCATTTGAATCTATAGACTGTGAAAAAAAGATCCACCCTGGCAAATGTGGGCAGGCATCATTCAATCCTTTGCAGGCCCAAATAGAGCTAAAAGATAGAGGAAGGGTGAATTTTCCCTTTCTTTTCTTTAGCTGGGACATTCACCTTCCTCTTCCCTTGGACATTAAACCTGTTGGTATTCAGGTCTTCAAATTCTAAGACTTATACCGGTGCCACCTCTCATGCCCACAATTATACCAGTTCTCAGGGCTTCAGACTCAGGCTGAGTTACATCACCGGCTTTCCTGTTTCCCAGACTTACAGATGGCAGATCACAGAGCTTCTTGGCCCCTATAATCACATAAACTAATTCTCATAACAAATCTCTTCATGTAATAGTTCTGTTTTTCTGGAGAATGCATGACTAATGCTCTATAAGCCAGATTGCTAAATTCCCACCGGGATTTCTCTTAGCAAAAAGTATTTTTTCTCTCTCTTTAGCCTCAAGAGGTCACTGACCTAAAGACACAAACAATAAACAGTGTATACTTATTGAACATTTTTTAAGCTCATAACATTATTTGATAAGAATTTTTGTCCAGGTTCCATCATGTAGAATGTCTTCTGGTACAGCCATAAGAATGTTGCAGATTTGTACTTACTCAACTTCTTCAAGGCACTCCTGATTAAAGTCAGATTGCATTCTTATTAGCACTCACACAATTTAGTTCTTTGTAAAAACATACGTTTCTGTTTGCACGCTTCTTTTCTGAAGTCTTATCTCCTCTGTAGCAGCATTTACTCAATATTCCCTGAGCTCTAGTTGAGCAGTAAAATAGTACACATTTGCCAAGCATGAATATTCCATAAACGATCTCAAAGATTCTGTAGTTCACTGACTCCATTGCCTTTGAAGGCAAATTTCTACATAAACACTGAGTTCTGTTCTTCCTTTGCAGAGCTAAGAGATAATATTAAGCCCTGCTTAGTATATTATGAGGGTAAGTTATATTCATATAAGCTCAAAGCATACCTTATTCATTTGCATTTCCTCTTCCCCTAGGTTAATAAGGCAAGTTGAAAGAAGGAGCCAATCCTTCAGGTTATATCAACAAGAAAGATGTCAACAAGATAAGGAGAAAAATAATTCATGCATAACTTTTAATTTAAAATAAGGCAATGACCATAGTGTGGGGCACAATATAATTGGATAAGGATCAAGTTTTACTTACCTTTGTATTCTAGTGTATAAAACAATGCCTGGTACATATTTTTTAATTGATAAACATTAATTAAAAGAATAAGTGTGGGTGGTCCAACTGTGGCCACTGAACTAAATCTGGACACGATTTATTTTTGCATAGCCCGTGAATATAGCCACACTCACGCATCTGCACAGTGCCTATGGCTGCTGCCATGCGGCAAAGGCAGAGTCTGTGGCCTCTTGGCCTGCATAGCTTAAACAAATTATCTATCCCTTTATGAAAGATGTTTCCTAACTCCTGGATAGAAGAATGCTTGAAAATAGAAAAAAAAAAGTACATCACTTATCATCTTTTCCATAAGCATATAATTATGTAGTTACAATTCAAACATGTACAAAAGTATTTTATTTTTTATTTACTATACCACGTACCTTTTTTGATGGTGAGACCAGTTCTTCATTCTTTTTTTTTTTTTTTTTTTTTTTTTTTTTTTGAGACAGAGTCTCACTTTGTTGCCCGGGCTAGAGTGAGTGCCGTGGCATCAGCCTAGCTCACAGCAACCTCAGACTCCTGGGCTTAAGCGATCCTCCTGCCTCAGCCTCCCGAGTAGCTGGGACTACAGGCATGAGCCACCATGCCCGGCTAATTTTTTTGTGTATATATTTTTAGTTGGCCAGATAATTTCTTTCTATTTTTAGTAGAGACGGGGTCTCACTCTTGCTCAGGCTGGTCTCGAACTCCTGACCTCGAGCGATCCACCCGCCTCGGCCTCCCAGAGCTAGGATTACAGGCGTGAGCCACCGCGCCCGGCCTTCCATTCTTACTCTAACAGCTGTAACAGTATTCTGTTGTGTAGATATGTTGTGTGACCACCCTTCCCTGGTCCCCAGCTTCCACATATGGGACAAAAGAGGACACGTCCAGGTAACCTGTAAGGGGCTTCCACTTCTGGCCCTCCCTGGTTCTATGTCTCCATCTCACAGTCTTTCACATACATGTAACTTTAGAGGTTGCATGTATGATCACTTATATAATTCTAACATATGTGAGGGCAGCTGAGAGTTCAGGATCTAAATTCTCCTCTTATAGACAAAAATGGTCTTTACTGAATGTCCATCATAGGGCCTCTACTTATAGATCTAGATCTTCATGTTTTCATACTCAGAAGAAATGAGCAGCTGTTCAGCTCTGTTAAAAGGAGATCATGCCACATTTCCATCCCTTAGGGGTTCTCATTCCTAGAAGCCAGATTATGTCGACTTTAGAAATAAAATAAAATGGGAAATCACAATGTGTTTGAATTTTTCTACTTTTTTACATTTTAAACCTGTTCATTGAAATGTTTCTGTAAGTACTAATAGAACATTAATTTTATATCCATGTATTTATTCATTTAAAAAAAGTTAAATGGCTACTATGTGCCTAGAACTGAGCTATGCATTAGGGATAGAAACACAAGTAAGATACATACTACATTCTGATGAAATGCTCAGTGATGAGTCAACTCTAATTATCAAGATAAAAAGTAGATCCCACTAACTAGTCTATTGAAGATAAAACTCAGAAAAATGATGATGGTTAGTGTGTCTCTATCCATCACTTTTTATAATGGTTTCTGACCTGACTGGCTATACACTAAGATCTCTGATTATGTTCAAGCGTAGTGATATAGACAGAGTCCCTGATGGCCAGAACCATGAATGTAGGCTATTCTACTTAGGCTACTGAAACAAAAATAATCACCCCAGACCCCGCCATGCTCCCCACCATTTAAAACTATATTACGTACTGAACACAATACAGTAATTCCTGTGACTGAGGGCGGTTGGGCCACATCATTTCACCAGTCCTTTGATCTGCCTGATTCTCCTATGCTGGAAGAAACACATTCTCTTAGGGATAATTTGGAATTGCAGGGCTATGTTTTGAAAAATTGCAGCTCACAAAAAGACAACTCTATTTAGTTGTCTCTACTATTTAGACAACTTCCAAACTAATTCATCAAACAGGAGGTCTGAAAGATTTTCTATGAGATCTGTTTATGTAGCTGTAGTCCTGTCATTCCAAAGACAGATGCCCTTCCTTCTTTGACGGATGTGAAGAAGCCATGAGTCACCTCCACCTTTGCTCAGAAGCAAGGAAGCTGCAACAGACACAGCAGCTTCACATCTAGGGAAGAGTCTTCTGTTATCTCTTTTAGCAGTCATGGGCAGCATCACAAGCAAAGAAGTGATAAGAGGGAAAAAAGGATGCATGCGAAGAACAAGTTCATTTCCCTTCTGGCTAACGTGATATGAGGTGAGAAGGAAAGCACAGGGACGCAGGGAAGATGCACAGGGCGGGCTATTAGGCAGGTAGTTTATGAAAGGCAGACTCACTGTGCTACCTCAAGCAGTAGGACAACCACCTCCTTAACCTTGGGGCTGCTTTCTCTGGTGAATGGGATGAAGTTGCAGGTCTAGGATTCAGGAGTGCAATGTACTGTGGCAGCATTAAAATATACTTTTCAGCATGATTTTTCCCTTGACAACTATGTTGTAATATAAGGTACTTATGAATTTATGGGAGACTTATGCTATTTCCAGGGACCCCAAACTCCCCTCTGCAGCCCCCATTCCATCCTCTGTCTGTCCTATGCCAGTGTTTCTCTCTATCCCCCTGACCATACCTGTGGCTACACACACCAGTGATGAGATGACCATTTCCTATTGAATTACACCTTTGAGTCTCTCCAAAGTGTTATGACTCTTCTGTTAGCTTTGCATTTATCCACATGCTTCTTACTAATTTTCTTCTCAGTAAGAAGAAAAAAAAGGGGTTCACGTGCTGCCTGAGTTCCTCAGACCAGCTTGGAAAGAGCTCGTTGTGAATGCAAAGATATGAATAATCAAAACTCAATTTCTCATGCTCTGGGTTGACCAACCACAATGAGAATCTCAATCTGGCTATCTAAGTTTAAAATATTCAAACTGCAAAGATCCAACTGTAGAATTTTATACAATTGCTCCCTGTGATATTTGCAGATGATGCACACTTAATGTTTCTTCCCCAAATTGCCTCTGTAGTTACCCATCTTTAAGCTCTCATTAATAATAATAGCTATGATTTATAAAGTGGTTATTATGTGAAGAGTGCTGTTCTACATACTTTAAATGTATTAACTCAGTCCTCAGAAGAAGGTCCTCTTCCCATTCCCCTTTTGCTTTTTATGGCATGCAATATACAGAGAGATTAAGTAAATTGTTCAAGGTCACACAGCTAGCAAGCGGCAGATCTGGGAGTTACATCCCAGTAGGATAGCTCTAGAGAGCCCGAGTTCTTGATGATTAAGCTCCTTTATTAACCCCTGGGCTCATTATACATCAGAAATCTTCATTCCTGTGTTATTATGTCATTGAGGAGAAGTTTTCATGGTGTTGCTGGATGAACAAAAACCTTACCACTGCTCACATTCATGCAAAGTACCATGAAGACACTACTGAGTGTCCAAATGCCAAGGAGTCTATAGCAAGTTATAAATGCCCTTTTTCTCTCTCATACTTTTGTTGTGTCAGTCAAAGATTGGGGCAGAATAGAAAAGACACATAAAGGAACAGGGAGCCCTGAATTACTTAGCTAATGAATGTGGGTGCAGTAAGAGATGTTAAGATGACTGAGATGGAGAAATGCTATGCGTGAACTTGTATTGCCTGAATCCTTCCGGGGACATGGCCCCTCTTCTACCTTATCACATAAATTATGTGATAATTATGGAACACAATACTATTATATTTCAAACTTCAGGTTTTCTTCCCATTGATGCTCTCATGATATTAACACATATGTCCCAATTTGTGGAGTAATTGTCATGTATATTACATACATGTATGATGACATCTAAAGCAAAACCAAATTTGCTAAGGGAAATTTATACTCCATATACCTCAATTCTTCCCCCAGTATACCACCCAGTACAACTTGTGACCTGAAGAGAGAGCAAAACCAAGCAGCCCCCAGTTTTTTCCAGCTTCCCCAATAGTTAATCATATTCTGTTGCAAATCCACTGTAGAATTTTCAAATGCCAAGTCAAGCATGGCTGGGCATCAAAGATTATAAAACTTTGGGAGGATCTGTATTAACATGGAAAAGTGGAAGCCATTAATATTATTTCAGCATTCCAGAACACTCATCTGACTGAAAGATTTTTTTTGTTGTTCCTTGAAAGGAAAGATGAATGGGCATATATCATTTGGGGTGGAATTCTCCAGAAACTATAATCTACAACTACTGCATTTATCTGAAACTTTGTCTTTTATTTTAAAGGTCAAGGCTGTATAATTCTGATTTTAGCAAGCAGAAATATTTTTAAAAAGTGTACCTAATTTTATTGTTCATCTTTAAATATTCATTTCATATTTGATGGGCTAGAAATTTGAAATTCAAATGACTTCCCTTTCTTTTATTCTTAGCAAAATCATCTAAAAGTAAGAGTTGCAGTTCATTTATAACAAAAAATAAAGAAAACAAACTCATAACTCAGCAAGAACTAATTAAAATTATTTGAAAGCCAATACTTACAGACAACTAAACTGTAAATTCCAGTTGTATAACTCAGATTCTTCATAACTTATTTTAAGAAAATTATTCATCTAGTGAGTCATTTAATCATGGAGCTGAAAGGGACATTAAAGTTCACCTTCTAAAAAACCCTTGTAGTACCAATGAGATCTAGACAGTTTCCTCAGCAAGTACAAAGTCACTTTCTAGTAAGTCATAAAATTAGGAATCAAATTAAGGTCTACTGTTTCTAAGCCCTTTAAACTTTCTATGAAACATTTGACCAAGCCGTACTAGATACTAAGTAAATCTTTCTGGTATTTCATGTCCAAGATATAGCTGGGGCACCTTGTCTCAAGCCCAAGAACTGCTGTTGTCGAGCGGCAGTCCCCAACCTTTTTGGCATCAGGGACAGGTTTCATGGAAATCACTGGGAACCCTGAGCTTATTTTCCTGAAACTAGATGGTCCCAGGGGCTGCTGGGAGACAGTGACTGCTCTGACAGGAGGCAGAGCTCAGACAGGCAATGGGGAGCGGCTGTAAATGCAGATGAAGCTTTGCTCACTGGCCCACCACTCACCTCCTGCTGTGCGGCCCGTTTCCTAACCGGCAACAGGCTAGCACCTGGTCTGCGGCCTGGGGGTTGGGGACCACAGCTGTAGAGGACACTAGGTCTCCTGTGTGATCACTGATTTTCAGTAAGACACTGTGTTCCCATAAATCTCCCTTTCCATAAGATCAAAGTAGAGGTCAATGAGAAAGCATACTTTTTTTTTTTTTTAGAAAAATGTATCATAATTTCTTCAGCTGACACATGCAGCCTATAAATATTAAGTGTGTTTGTTACAAAGGCTCTTAATATAAATGTCCATTTATAGAAGATTGTGGTCAGACAGGAAACATGGTATAGCCCACCCATTCCCTTCCTGATTTCTTGGCTCCTGTACCAACTTCCTAGGGCTGCTATAACAAAGTACCTCAAACAGGGTGGCTTAAAATGACATAAATTTATTCTCTCACAGTTTTGGAGACTGGAAGCCTGCAATCAAGGTGTGCACAGGGCCATGCACTCTCTGAAGGCTCTGAGGGAGAATCTGCTCCATGCCTCTTTCCTGACTTGTGGTGGTTGCTGGCAAAACTTGACATCACCTGGCTTGTAGCTGCATCACTTCACTTCCTCCTTGGTCTTCACATGGCCTTCCTCCCTCTGTGTGTGCTTATCTGTGTCTCCAAATTCCCTCTCCTTACAAGAAAACCAGTCACTGGAGTTAGGGCCCACTCTAATCCAGGGTAGCCTCATTTTTACTTAATTACATTTGCAAAATTTCTATTTCCAAAAAGATTGAATTCAGAAATGGGCAACATATATTTTTAGGGGACACAATTTAACCTATTACAGCTCCCAAATAAATCATTTTTAATAAAGGGCACACTTCTGCAGGAAACAATGGATATACTCTTGGATGATCATTTTCTGAACAAATCATAAATATTTGGCCAACTCAGAAAAAAATAGCTATAGAATACTCGGGTCCAATACTAAACACCATTACCTGGGTTGGTGTGGTGAAGTTTTTAAAAGTCAGGTATAATACTCTGTCTCCAATGTGCCAGGGGATGCCTGGGCAGTGCAAAGATCAGACAATAGTTCTCAATGAATCAGTCCTTACACCACCCCTTATTATAACTCCCTTTTGAATTTTATGTTTGTTTTTTTTTTTTTAATTTTTGTTTACTAAGGAATTTTAAATTATCCACAGCCTCTTCCCATATCTATTTATCTGACAGGTCTCTGAGACTCTCCTGCTACACACATTCCCTTGGCAGAGACAGTCCAATGTCTGACACCAATCAATGTACATTCTCATTCTAGAAGGTGCAATAATTCCATCCAGCAGCAGGTACCCACGCAGGGCACACATGGCACAAGGTTGGGATACATCTGGAGAGTGATGCTCAGTTTGCTCCTTATAAGAATCAGCATATCTTTTTCACTTTTCATGAGTCTTTGCAGTCATTTATGTGGAATCCAATAGTCCAATCACAGTAATAAAAAACACTAAATATACTCAAATAGGAATTTAAACATCTATTTCAGGTCCAACCCAACCCTAGATGATCATGCTTTCAGCTGAGAGTGTCTGTGTAGCTTTTATGCTGCCCCTTTCTTCCTACTCAAAACTCCATTGTCTACAGACTGAAGTTCAAATTCCTAAACAAAAATTTAACATCTGGAACAAACTTATTTTCTAAACTTATTTGCCACTACTTTTCCTCATACACCTACTTTTTTTTTTTTTTTTTTTTTTTAGCCCAAACAGCTCTTCATTGTCCTCTCAGTGGCCCGTATTTGTCAGGACTACTGGACTGTATGCGTATGTTCATATATTCTCTCCACCGGGTCAAAGTCAAATATCCTTTATCTCCCCATTTCCACATCCTATCTATCCTTCAAGGACAGCTCAGATGGCTAGCTCTTAAGGAAATTTATGAACCCCTGGTTACTTTCTTAACTTACACACATACACTTATACACACATGCACACACACACATTTTAAGGTCATTTCTATCTATCTAATCTGTCTCACACACATATATTAATATATTTTTTAACTTAACATGCATATTTAACTTAAATATGCATGTGTGTGTACCTATATATCACACTTTCTGTTTCTTTGCTCAAACACACATAAATATGTATTTAATTCACACAACACTTTAAAAAGGCCTCACTTAGATTATTTAGCATTGTCTGGTGGTATATTATATATACACAAGCATAGATTAGACTGTAAATTCTTTAAGAGAAGAAGATGAAACCTGATTCATCTTTATAAGCTTTATACCAGTCAGTATAGTGTCTTGCATGTAACAGAGGTTTAAAGAATGTTTACAGAGTAAATTCTTAAGCCCAAACTGGTTATGCATGAATATTTGTTGTGCTTGAATTTCATAAAACACCAAAAGGCTTAACAAATTTTTTCACATGCTAATACATCTGATCAAGGCATTGTTCAGTGTGTTGATTTCACATACCATGCACAAAGAAATGCTATCAAATTTAGAAACATGTTATTTGGCAGAAACAAATATGTTAAATAATAATTATAACTTGCCTTCTCATAATGGGTTATGCACAATACATAAAGAACAAAATTATTTTTACTTTATGACTTTAAATTATAGAGAAAAAGAAAACCATTGAAAATAATTAGTATATAGATCTGACACTCTGAAATTATTTAAACAAGGATATAAAATTGAAATAATACCAACTAATGTCTAATATGTTAATATTTGAAATTATCAAGCTGAATTATGACTAGCTAGGAAAGAGTGCACTGAAAAGTAATCATTTTGGAACATAATAGGGAAAAAATGCCTATTTCTGGTTATTTGAGCTTCAGTTTATAGCTGACGAAAATCTATTTCTTTTTAAGTGTTTTTTAAAGACCACAGGGAAAAAAAAGTAAGAATAGGGAAAGAGAAGCAGAATTGGTTCTATTACAAATGTTCTAATAAACTTTTTATTGTAATACATCTTTTGAATCTTAAAAGGTATAGGCCTGGGCTTATAAAGAATCACTAGGAAACTGAAACTACCCGTTAATCTTCTGGTTTGGAGCATGGCAGGGCCACCTCCTACCAACTTTCACGGGCTCTTCAGATCCCTGGCAGGCCCAGAATTATGATCTTCTCTTATGCAAAATCCTGTTTCCCAAGTTTTACCAAAAAGATTTGAGGCAACAATGGCACTTACATAGTTGATCTTTATTTATTTATTTATATGTTTTTAGTTTTTGGTTTCTATTAACTTGACCACATAGATCCAATGACCCTTTGTTCTGAAGTCATCAGTTAATACCTTTTGAGAGTATTATTCTCTACTCAAAGCAATAGAATTAAGCTTTCCTGAGATGGCTGTGTGCCTTTCTTCTCTATTGTACTTGTCTACTTTCTCATCTGCTTATTCCTCTACAAATAGTATCCACCCCCACCACTACTACACACACCCACAAACGCACTCTAGTTTCAAAGAGTTTTTTTCTTGTTTGCTGCATATCCTCACCACTAAACACAACACTGTACATAAAATTGCTCAATAAATATTGTACAAATAAGTAAAATCATGATTTGAGAAAAAGTGATTCACTGCTTCATCTCTTGATGCACATATGGGTGCATCTTTCCTCCTTTTTAAGGCTATGGGATTGCTGATATTGCTAGAAAATGGTTTACTTCCATCATATCAGTGATAAGCTATGTATGTGGACTTTATTTTCCCTTTCCTTCTTCTCTTTTATTTTCTACAAGTCACTCTTTTCTCTTCTCTACAAATGTTCACCCTCCTTTCTTTCCATTCATTCCATTGATCTTGTTCAAAAAAAAAAAAATCTAGACAAACTCATTGCCTTTCTAAATTTTAACAAGAGATACATCCTGAAGCTCATGGAGTTAACAGGGATTTCTAAGACCCCAGACAAAATTTGAGATTTATCAGATAATTTGGCCAAAGATTTTGCAGTTAAAATTTTTTGACTACTTCAATGGACTCAAACACTGAGAATGTTTGCTAAAAGTTATGCATTTTCACAGGAATTTCAATGACACATATACAAATAACATTAAATCATAACATATTTAATCATTCCTTGGATAGAAGTATGCCCGCTGTATCAATCCACCTTTGGAAAGCCCACATAAACCTGGGCTTAAAGATGTATCTTTAAACTTAATAATCAGTACTGCTAAATTTGATTGAAAGTCATATGTTTCTGACTACCAAATTTTAACAAGCTTCTCTCTTAGACAGAATTATGTCCCACTCTGAGCAGAATAAAAAATAATGGAATTGCTCATTAAAAATAATGAGACACCTTTGTAATGAGTCCTGATCTATAGCGTCGGTCTGTGAAGCATCTTGTTTTCAATAGAAAAAATAATTAGATCCTATGGAGGTCCTCACCTTAGGATATAAAAGGTAACCACAAAACCATACTTAATCACGTAAACTGAATAAGGACGATTTTACCACAAAGAAGATTGACTAGGAGAACAAGTTACATTTGAGAATAAAATGGGCCTGGGGACGAAAGGTAAGTGGAAAACAAACAAGACACCACCACTGTTTACTTCCATAGCCATCATAACTCTTTCCTAAAGCATTTATCCTCTTAGTAAAAGGAGCGCTGGTTAATAAAGGGTTAATCTAATTTCCCAACCTTTCAGACATTTACACTCTTCTAACTTCTAAATGCACTTTTCTTGCCTTAACTGCCTCTTTCATGCTGTGAAAATGGAACATAATTTCTTGCTGAAGCCATACAGAACTTTAGCAAGCAATTTCTTTAAACGCCATACACTTTTTCCAAGGGCTAGTGTAGAATCCTGGTAACTAACTTTCCTATTATTTCCAACCATACTGGTTGCCTAGGCCACACAACCTCTTGTTTCTTTGAACCCTCCAATTTCCAAAGTCATTAATAACAAGTAACAGCACTTTTTAAATAATATCAATCATAACAATAGGTAACACTTAAGTGCTCCTTATTTCCCAGGCATTATTCTATGCAGTTGCCGTACATTGTGTTATTCAGTCTTTACAAAAACCCTAGGAGGTTGTGATTATAATTATTCCCATTTTGTGTATGAGGTACTAAAGGCACAGGAATTTTACTAACTTATCTGAGGTCTAAAACCAAGTCAGTGATTAGAGTACGACAGAGAGTGGGGGAATTGGAAAAATGAAACCAAAGTTAACATTAATTTTAGAACCCCATCCATTTCTGAGAAGTAGAACTCATACTAGTATCCCCCCTTTTAACTTATGACATTTTAACTCATGTACTTTTTCAAGGACTCAACCAATTTCCCCAGTCGGAATGCGCCTTACCAATTTAACTACATCTAGCTTTAGTGTGGCTCTCCAGCTAGATTTTACAAAACACCATTTCATAAAAAACGGCCGACTCATGGTTTTACAGGGGTATCATCCCTTACATGATGCCTTATAAAAAGAATTTTGTAATAAGCATCAAAGGGGGGAAATGATAGAGAAAACGAAAATTCCACTAAGCAAAACCCCTCCCCATGAACAACCCCCTATGAAACTGCTGAACTGCGGCCGCTCTTGCTTCTGTAAACTGCTTGCAGCAACTTCTGCCCTGGTAAGACAAGACAGGGAGAAATTCTATAGAATCTCTATACCAAGAACTGGGGTCGCTCGAGATCCTGTCCCGCTAAAGATAACCACATTGTAACTGCCCTACACCCTCCCCAAAACAGAATGTGTAAAAGACTGCTACATGCTGCTCCAGGCTCAGAATTTGGTGGCAAGCCCCCTCTGAGCCCACCGATGTAAATAAACCTGGTTCTCTCTACCCTTTTCGTGCCATTCGGTTTGTTCCCGGTCAGCTTTGCTGTAACAAGATTACAGAGCGGACCTCACATAATATCCCCCAATTGGAAGAGGACTCCAAAGCCCAGTTCTTGGCAATATGGGAATGGATGCCCAGTGCTGCCAGATCTTCCAAAAATTTTCAAGAGAAAAAAAATTCATACTCTTATGTGAAAATATTGACTTTTAAATATTGATTGAATTTTTAAAAAGTACCTCTGCAGGTCAGACCTGGCCTCAGAGGTTGCCAGTTCTCATCCTCTGCTTTAAATTCTACTAGGAACACTTAAGGATTGCTGGATTTCTCAATCGTCCCCTCTATACTTCAGACTCCTAGCTTCCAAGGGCTAAGTTTTCCTTCAGGTTTTTCCCACCTTACAGAATTTCATTCTGCTTTTTTCTTCCTTTCTCCTTTTAAGTTGTTACAAATCATCCTCAACAGCCAGTGGGTTCTTCTTGCCAACACTTAGCACTGAATATATGCCAACATTCAAGACAACAATAGGAGTCAAGCCTTATGTAATTGGGTGAGTCATTTAACCTCAGGTTGCTTATCTGTTATCTGCGTGGGCTGCACCTGCCTTGGGGGCTAAGTAGGAGCAGAAATAGAGAATCTCATACCTACTGAGCTCAGTTAACCTGTACACCGAGAAGTGGTAGGTCTGTTTTTTTTTTTGTTGTTGTTGTTTTTTTTGGGGGGACAGAGTCTTGCTCTGTTGCCTGGGCTAGAGTGCCATGGCATCAGTCTAGCTCACAGCAACCTCAAACTCCTGGGCTTAAGCAATCCTCCTGCCTCAGCCTCCTGAGTAGGTGGGACTACAGGCATGAACCACCACACCAGGCTAATTTTTTCTATTTTTAATAGAGATGGGGTCTCGCTCTTGCTCAGGCTGGTCTCAAACTCCTGAGCTGAAGCTATCCTCCCACCTCGGCCTCCCAGACTGCTGGGATTACAGGCGTGAGCCACTGCACCCAGCCTAGAAGTGGTAGGTCTTTGAAGTGGGATAGTAGGGACAGGAAAAAATGAGCCAAACTTGAATCATCTTTTATTTTTTTATTAATTCCCTGGTTATATTTGAGGGAAAAAAAGCTAGTTATTCGACAGTGAGATTGAATACTAATCAGAAGAGGCGCTATGTTAATAATCAGTATCAACCAGACTATTGGAAGTAAACCAGGAGATTGTGGATTCTCTCAAAAGATTTGACAGCTTTCTAGATGCCTATTTTATGAGAGAAAAAGTGATAGTTTCCAATACCCATAGGGGCTAGTGTGTAGGGCGTCCCTAAAAGAATGTTCTTTAAAATGCCCAGCATTTTATTTAGTGTGCAGGGGTCTGTTTGAATTTAAAGACTTTGGTTGGCTATGACCCTACACACAGACAACTCCTCACCAACCCACCCACAGAAAATTCCCCTAGCTTCAGGCCCCACCAACCTGTGTTTGGATTCAAGGTTCGGGTAGGAAAAAGGCTCTGTCTCACTGAGGGGTTGAGAACCTGTGGTCTGCAGAAGTCCCCTTAGGAGGGCACAGCAAGCACACGGAAACAAAGTTTAAACAGAATGATCTTCAGGAGGGCCTGGAACCTTGTTTTCTTTTTCTCCTCTCCTTCCCACCCCCATGCTATTGGGTAGTGTATTTATTTTCTAGGGCTACTATAACAAATTATCACAAACTGTGTGACTTTAAAAAAACAGAAATTTATTGTGTCATGATTCTGGAAAGCAGAAGTCCGGAACCAAGTTTTCCACAGGACCGTGTTCCTCCAAAGGCTCCAGGGGAGATTCTGTTCCTCGCCTCTTCCAGCTTCCAGTGGCTCCAGGATTTCCTTGCCTTGTGGTTGCATCACTCTGATCTCTGCCCCCACCTTTGCAAGACCTTCCCCTCTGTGTGTCTTTGCCTCTTTTATGTCTTGTAAGGACACTTGGCTTTGGAATGAGCGTCCACCTGGATAACCCAGGATGCTCTCATCTCAAAATCTTTAAATTACATCTGCAAATGCCCTTGTTAGGTAGATAGTTAGGCTCTCCGGCTGTTCTCGGGACAAGGGCTCCCTGCTGTTTCAAGCAGTTGCTCCACCTGGGAAGAAGGATAAAGGTGGGCACTCCATTTGGGTGCTGCTCTACCCTTCATCCTGTCCGGAGCAACTGCTACATCTGGGGAAGGAAGAAATGATTTATCAATCTAGGAATTCCCCAGCCCAGGCATAATAAGACTTAGAAAGTGACCTAAAGTTACCCAGGGGTAATTAATATGCCATTAGCTTAAATCTTCATTGTGGGTCACCGCCCCTGCCAAGTGGGCTTTCTAAGAGGGAGTGTCTAATTTTGAGGACACCTATTGATTATATAACACCCTACCCGCCTCCAGACTGGGCTAATAAAATGAAACAATCCGAGAAGTGAGAAAGTGAGTGGGTCAGTGAGTTGGTCTGTCTCTCTCCACTCACGGAGACAGACCTGTTTTATCCTACAATAAGGAGCTGCTCTTGGGAAACTGCTCCCTGCCTGAGGTTACTCTGTAGTATTGGCCCTGATGAAGATTTTCCCAAGAAAGGAGTCAGAGGACCAGGATAATAATCGAGACTTGACACTTTGGTGTGTCTGGTCATTCGTTAGCCAAGAGCACACCAAGAACTGAGGGCAGACTTCTACCCTGATATCTTTGGTGCCAAAACCCAGGATTCTGACACCCTTTTTCTAAATAGGGTCATATTCACAGGTTCTAAGACATGGACATATCTTTTTGAGAGTCACCATTCAAACCACTGTGGTGAGCACACACACACACACACACACACACACACTCTTCCTATATGAGAGAATAAGGGGAGACACCCATGGGTGACAGCCTGGGCTCTCTAACTGTACTCTCCCCTACTCCTTCTAGGTGAGCTGTCTGGGCACAGTGGGCGTACGTTGCATCTGAGGATTGTAACGCTCCTTTCCACCATGACCATGAGCCCTAACATCAGTGAGAAAGTGGGTCCTGCCTAGAATCCCTAAAGAGTTAAATTTCTTCTTCAAATGCTTGCTTTGGAGAAATGGATTGGGGAAGGGCATACTTGGAGAAAATATACCTGGCATTTATAGAGCATAAAATCCGACAGGCACCATCAATTAGACATCCACTATAACACAACTTCAGATAGGTATTTGGCAAATACAAGTCACCCTGACTAAGAAGGCTGAAATATGTTCAGGGTATGTGGTTAAATGATTAAATTAATCTGGAGCACCTGCTGTGTAGACAATCTCTGCTCATCAACATGGTCTTCAAACACATTCTGGAGAACTAATTTAATGCCAACTACTAGGAATAAAGCAAAATCCTATTTTTTCCAATGGAAATTAACTTCTCAACTACGGCAGCTAAGAAGATGGAGAAACTCCATGTGCTTTAATAAAATCTCTCTGGGATTCTGTTAGGATGCACCTCCAGAAGCTGTATTTGCTTTTGTGCTCACATGCCCACTTTCTCAATCAGGAAGAATTGTATCCTTAGTTTGGGCCAGTCTTGTCCAGACTGGATGCTTTCTCTAAAAATTCACTTCAAGCCTTAAACCTATGGCTTTCAAGTCACTTGCTCCACAGGGGAATCTCCTAGCACTTCCCCTTCCTCCTTATTTTTGAATTTTTAAAGGATTGCTGGATGTGGGCTCTCCAGCCTTATTTTACTCTCTGCCTTTCTCATTCCTTGCTTGTTCTCGTCCTATTTCTTCACAGATGCCCAAAGTCTTTGTGAATCAGAGTGGGGTTCATGGCCAGGAATCACTTGGGAGCTTGTTAGGCCAGCAGCATCTCAGACACCATCCCAGACTGACTATCTGCGTCCCACGTGGACGCACATTAAAATGTGAGACGCGTTCCCTCACTCACACCGCCTCACTGGGTTACGACATTAGCTGTGCCCCAGCCTCCCAGCAAGCTGCTCTCTTGTTCAGGACTCTGCTGCTATTTGTATAGAACAGTGGTTTCCAACCCTCGCTGCACATCGAAGTCTCCTGAAGAGTTGTGGGTGTTGATATTTTTTTCTTTTTATCAGAAAAGTGCCACCCTCCGAGATCTTAATTTAACTTGTTAAAAGTGGAGCCCTGACAGTCTTTTTTTTTTTTTAACTCTTTTCAAGAGATTCTAATGTGAAACCAAGTTTAAAAACACAGCCACGGAATAATGGTTCTCAGAGTGTGATTCCTGAGCCAGCAGCAGCAGCAGCATCTGAACTGATTGGAAATGCAAATTCCTGGGCTCCATCTGAGATCTTCTAAACCAGAAATCTGGTGGGGAGGAACAATCTGTGTGTTAACAAGCTCTCCAGGTCATTTCTACAAGGGTTAAGTTTAAGGAACACTGCCATTGAATATTTCTAGCCACTCCTGCAAAGTTCTACGGGACATACAAAAATGAGTGAAGTCTGGTCCTTACCTTGGAGTAACAAAAATTTAGTTGGAAGAAATGGCTTTGACGTAAGGACAGAACTAAACACAACACACATTTAGATCCCTGTGATTCTATTCAGAATGTGACAAAGTACAAGCAAAGTGCAAGTGAGTGAGTAGGAAAAAATCGATTACTCCCGAGTGGAAAACTGTTGTACAAATAGGAAATGTATACGGGTGACACAACCATAAATAATAGCAGGGAGGAGGGCATGTAGGTGATGAGCCTGGCTTATCAGGAGATGGATCAAAACAATAAATAGATGGTAATCAAACTATGAAGGATTTTGAATATCATGCTAAGCCATTCAGGTATTTCTAAGAAAACACTACCAGGAAAATAATATTTAATGTATGAGTTGTAGTTAGTTACAGGTTTTTTGCTAAAGGCAAAAAAAAAATGAGGAAATTTTCAGGCAATGAAAAGAACATGTACAAAGGCCCTATGATAGGAAAAACCATAGTTATCTTCAATATAATCCCTAATCAGAGTTTCATGAAGCAGTCATGTAGGCTGCAGGCTTTGAGGACTCATCTGTAAGGATGATGAGAATGTGACATTACAAGGGACAGATTGATAGGACTTGTGACCTTGAAATTCCAATTCAATTCTAAGAGACTCCCTGCCTGATTATACTTACTTAATAGAATTCTCCTATTTATTAAGGCCTCCTAGATTCCCTATCTTCCCAATGCCTTTCTTCCCATATAAACCAATGGGATGCTCTGAAAAACTAAAAAGTTGAAGTAGGGAAATTTTATGATACAGCACAAACTTGAAGGCACCCACAGTAATGCAGTGTTGAAAAACAAACTTAATGATGGGTATGTGGATATCCTTTGTAACTACAGCTTCTTGGAGGGCTACCATTTAGAATTACCTCCTGGACTGATTCCTAGTGCCATAAAAAGAAAATAAGATGTAGAGGGCATTTGCTGGATTTTGATGCTTCACAGCCATTCCTGCCCTGTGAGGTAACAGGATTCTAATTTCCTAATTTTTCTCTGCCCTACAGTCCTGACACCACGTCCCATCTCCCAAAACCTCCTTAGGATCTTGGGTTATGTGCTCTCAGATGGTGCTCTAAAGTGAAAATGTGGGACTCAAGCCTGACCAATCAGAACATCGTATTTCCTTAACCACAGGGATTGACTGGTTGCATAGGGCCCAAAACACCAGATGATGGAAATTGATGAGCATATTCTAAAATTTTTCAAGAACAATTTAAAAGAGCAGTTCAGGGAGGCAAAACTTGTTCTCCTGGCGATTAACACCCTATAAATCTATAGTAATTTAAATAGTGTGATATTGGTTAAGGCAGCAGTCCCCGACCTTTTTGGTACCACGGGCAAGTTTCATGGAAGACAATTTTTCCATGGATGGAGGTAAGTGTGGTGTAGGCAGAGCTCAGGTGGTGATACAAACAATAGGGAGCAGCTGTAAGGCTGTAAATACAGATGAAGTTTCCCTTGCTCTGCCCACTGCTCACCTCCTGCTGTGTGGTCTCTCCCCAGGCAAGTTTCATGGAACGTGTAGGGGCAGAGCTCTTTGGCCTAGTCCCTAATAGGCCATGGACTGGTACCAAGGTTGGGACCACAGAGTTAAGGAATAATCAAACTGACCAATGGAACAACATAGAGAGTCCATAAACAGAAACAAACACATGGAGTTTATATTTGTTTTTATTTTTTTATTTAAGCATATTATGGGGGTGCAAATATTTAGGTTACATATATTGCCTTTTGCGCCACCCGAGTCAGAGCTTCAAGCATGTATATTTGTAAGGCTATTATTTAAAAATTAGTGATGAAAACAAAACTAGTAAAACAAAAAATAGAAGATTTCATAAGTAATGTTGGAAAAATTGTCTATGTATTTGGGAAAATAAAAGTTAGATCCCTACTATATACTAGTCCAAAACTGAATTCTAGACAAATTCAGTTTGTCTCTAAATTCTAGTTTAAAATACTAAGTGTAAAATCCTGTAATATAGTGATATTCAAATTATTGCTTCATATTTTTTAATGGTGTGCTTTTGAAAATCCCTAGATCAATTGCTTATCAATTTAGTGAGAATCTGTGGAAATGGAACTCAAGTATCAGTGATTTTAAAGCTTCTCTGATGTCTCTGATGTTATCAGAGTTTCTGGTTAATAGAAAAACTTGTACCTGAGATTTCTAGAAGTCAAAGCAAAGAAACGGTTAACAATAGTTGACAAAGTTTTCTTTCAAAAAAAAAGTTAAACATTCAGGAGATTGACCAGTCTTCCTGATGTTGAAAATAGATAAAAACAAAAACCTTTTAAAAACTTCATAAATTTAAAAACTTCATAAATTAAAGGCACATTCTAAAACCTTGTTAATTAACAGTGGCCTTGTAATACTAATGCTCATGCTAGCTGTGCTTTTCCACCCTTAAACCTCATCAGAAGATTCATCATTGCCTGGCCAATGAGGAATCAGAGGAATGACTGGAGATAATTCAGCACATTTTTCCTGTAAATAGGCAGAATAGTTACCTATTTGAATGGACAGTGGCTTCACCAACATCAACAATAGCTCACATCATGTTACATATATATATATGTACCACCCTATTCACCAGTTCTCCATATTAATTAGCATTGGGTACACTGACCCTGGAGTCCTAAGGCTGATGTTTTGGACTTTAAGTATCTAGACAATTTCTTATATCTAACTATAGATCATGAAATCCTTTTACCCTGAGCTTAGACATAATTTCTCAATCTTTCCATCATAAGCTCTAAACTGTCACTATTAAATAGCTATAATAGAATGGACATACAAACTGAAATATGTCTGTCCTGCCTGTTCTCGACATCTACGGGAATTCTCTATTTCACTGTGACCACAGAGAGGGAGCCACACTTAGGGGGTAATCTAGTGGGAAAGGGGTACCAGAAATATGGGCTGAACCCCTGAAACAGGAGGGATGCCGGGATGAACATTGTGTAGCAGGAATTAATTATCTACATCTAAGGCTGAGGCCACAGAAAGAAGAAATCAAATGTCAAGAACTGTGAAGGGTCTGAGATTTAACCCCACTCGCTAGCCTACAAGTCAGCCTGCTACTGTCAGAGATGATCTCAGAAGACACGAGACTCCTGGATCAGAGACAACGAACTTGGTTACTGAGAGCACAGGAGGCAGCATGAGGTTCATGTTCTCATCAGTTGCTCTTGTCACTCCAGTCCCTTGGGGAGGAGAAGGTTGGGAGTGTGTAGAGGGAGATGCCACACACACAGTCGGTTTGTGCTAGAGCTGAGAAACCCCAGCCATAAAACACCCAATCTATGAAGGGGGCTGCAAGCAAACTTATCCAAACTTTGCCCTGGAGGGAGACTTTATCATTATTATACTACCCTCTGTCATAGACGGAGAGACTACCACTGTCTTCCAAGGATGTTTGCTATACAAACGTTCTTAGAAAGATAGTGCAAGGACATGCAGAAGTGCTGTGGCATAATACCTTTCAATACGAGGAACTGGAGATAGCAGATAGGACTCCAGAGTACAACAGGAATAAAACCAGAAGACAAAAGATTAAATAAAATCAACAGCCAGTATTAGAATACCAGATGACTAGTGAAGTGGGTTTCCGGTTAGGGAAATGGTGTATGAACCTAGGATGCAATGGGAATTTCCTCTGTCCATGTTAATTTAATGTCCACACCCAAGAACTAGACTCATTTAGGTTTCTAAAGGTAAAATCAAAGTATTATTCAGGATGCTACATTTTTACCTGCTGCAAGGAAATTAAATCGTTTTGCTTCCCAAATGCACTTCTATTTTCCTTCTCATTATGGATTTCATTATAGGTGTACAACCCACTAAGAACATAGCCAAAGGATATAATTATTATCTGATGCCTTGCAACTCCAATTAAATTAGTCACCCTAAGAATTTTGAAGCACTTGGGGAAATTTCCTGATACTAAATGGCTCTGACATTTTCAGCAGTCTTGGTTAGTTCAGATTTGCACAGAGAACAGCTAGAGAGGTGAGGGTACAAAGATGTGCTGACTGTAAGTCACGGAACCTGAGAAAAATTAAACACATTTAATTTCTGCTCACTTTGAGAGACAGCCAATGAGAAGTCTTCTCCCTCCCCCAGCAGGAAAAGTGAGAGGAAGAGAAAGTGGAAGGATGGACACTCGAGCCCTCCCAGAAGCTTGCATGAACTTTCTTCCTTTTCAGAGCTGCCCTTGCTGATTTGGAGATACGTTCTGCTTGCTTTCCTCAGGGTGCTGTTGAATATGCGTGTGAGGCAGTGACCACAGCTAACCCAAAGACGATGTCATGTCAAGCAACATAGTGTAGCCAACAGTGAACTGTGCTTGGAGTTCAGCAGTGGGAACTGCAACTAACTGTGAGTGAAACCTCAGCCAAAGCCCTCCTTTGCTTTGAAACTCAGTTTCCTCCTTGATAAAATGAGTGGATATTCACTAGTTCTATAGTGTTTAAAATATATTTTTGGGAAGTGCGCATTTTCAAGAGAATCTTTATGAACAACTTGGTGGGAGATAGAGGAATTTGTTAAAGAGAAAGACCAAGAAGCCAGACTTCAGCTTTCCCTTCAAGCATAAAGGAAAGCTCCCTTGGGGGACCAACTAGACTCATTCAGAGATTCAGACAAAAAACTAAAAGGGTGTCCAACTAGTTCCCACACTGGGAAATGGCTTATACATGCTTTAATTGGAAATGAATCTGATTTAGTGCTCTCTCCTTCTTGTTCATTTGTACCTGTTGAGAGGGAACTTGGGGACAGATAATAGGGAGATAGAGCCATCTCTGGGGAAGAGTCCATCAGATTAATTAACTTAGGGAGCTCTTTTGAGCTAGGAGATGGCTGCCAGGGATAGAGGAAAGAAAGCGGGAACACAAATGCCCCAAGACTCATCCGTGAACAGTCTGCCTTGGACACCTCACCACTAAAGCAAAGCAGATGACATGTTCCCTCGTCATTTGTATATGTCATCTGATCTCCTCTTTCTTCTGTTCTAGATCCTCATTTTAGTTAAATGCTTTCTCCCTTCAGTTCACCTCGAGACAGGAAGGAAGGACTGGAAGCATACCTGGTACGACCCGTGAGTCCTGGGCCAGCAGCGGCTGGCTTGACTCCCAGCTGCCACGCTGGCTCTGAATGAATGCAAACTCATTTTTCATCCTCCTTTAATTCCTTTTCAGCTTTTCTGAGGAGGCCTGGATTTCATTTGGGGAGTTAAGAAGAAATTTTGGTTTGTCCACAGGTGCCATATAAGCTAGCATATTTAGGGCCCTGGAAAGAAAGAATGTCCACACTCAGGGCTCTGCCCTGTGAGCCGCAGTCTAGCGGGAAGATCCATGTGTGAATAGCCAGGGTCAGCCAGGCCCCGCTGGGCCAGCAGACAGAGCAGAGCCTTCAATTCCTCAGGCTACGTGAGGATATAGAACTCAGGAATAAAGGTAATAACAGTGTGTCCAAAGTGTCAAAAACAACTTCAGAATTAATCTGGAAACATTCTAATTGGCTTTTATAGAGAGAAAAACTTCACCCAGAACATGCTATTTATCCTGAAAGAGAAATATGATCTGCTGTCAATTGTCATGCTATAAATAGTACAGCAACTGTTAATGAAGAAAAACCCCAGGAATTAGATTTCCATGAAAAATTTCTCAAAAATCCATGTCCTGCCACCTCAAACCTTCAGATGCCTTGGCTTGTGGGTTACACCAGTTTAGTTTTGTTAGGGGCTGACTTAGGACTCTTCATTTTGGTGTGGAAATAATGAACAGATGGCAAAAGTATACTATCTAGGGAACAATACGTGGCCTTGGGGTTTTTAAGAGGGCTTTTAACTTTGGAATAATTCACCTGGAGGGAAAGAAAGATGTACTCTGGCAGATGCAAAATCAGGTTAGTACACCTGTTTGATAAAGCGCATGCCCCGCACTTCCTCCTGTCACTCATGACACATATAACACTCGCTAAATGTCTTAATGTGGCAAGGTGGGGCCTGTCTCCTATTTTTACTACTTTACAGCAAGGGTTTGCTCAGTATATATTATATAAAGATCTTAATTTGCATTGGCCGTGACAGAATTTCACCAAGAGAAATAGAAGGTGGAAGAGAAGCCTTGTGTATTCAAATGCCTATTCTCAGAGAATCAGTGAAATAGCACCTAAAATGGTTGCATGTTTTTCCATCCACTCAGCCAGGAAGAGCTAAAATGATAAAATGTAGTAGCATGTCCTCTACCTTCCGAGTTGCCATTGTAGTCCCACATTCGTCAGGGATATTTAATTTGAGTTCCTTATTGATGATTGTTGCCAATAAATATTGACTAAATAAATGAAGCAGACAGGTGATTTTAGAACCAGGTCTGGCATTTCCTGAGTCAAATCATCAGTCCTTTCCCGAAGGCTGAAAATGTGAGCCTGCCTTCACATGAAAATCTTTTTTTAATGCGATATCTTTTAGGACAGCGATCCCCAACATTTTTGGCACCAGGGACGGGTTTCAGGGAAGGCAATTTTCCATGGGTGGGGAGCAGGGGTGGAGGCTGAGCCATGGGGAGAGGCTGTAAATACCGATGAAGCTTTGCTGGCTCCCCTGCTGCTCACCTCCTGCTGTGCTGCCCGACTACTAACAGGCCACAGACCAGACTGACCAGTGCTGGTCTGGTCTGCAGCCTAAGAGTTGGGGACCATAGTTTTAGGAAATACTGATTCCATGGCACTGCACCCAAAGACTCTGGCATAGCCAAAGCAACAATCTCTCACTCAGACCTGTCAGCAATGAGAGGCCCACTTCAGAGAACTTGGGGTTTGAAATTATAAAGTGTAGTAATCAGGGGAATAAGTGTACTTTTATAAGGAGATAAGATATTTAGAAAGATGCATACAATTGGTGGGAAATACCACCCATATTTGTGATTTAAAACTATGTACAGGCGTGATTACATGGTTATGTACATTGGAAAAAAAATCTGTGTCTAATGGTAGTAGAAATAGAATATATAGAATAAGTGGCTTTAGAAGAACTGGCTTTTGTTAGCAATATATATAAACAAGATAGTGAAAAGAAAGACAAAAGTATGGATCTTCCAAAAAAGAGAAATAAACCAGAACTTAGAAGGAATTTAACCAGGAAGAATAGAGATTCTGCCTAGAATTCAGCAGTACAGAAATCACTACTGCTTGTTCTGACTACAGCGACGTCTTCCAAACTAATAATATTATCTGAAGAAAATCACAGGCAAATGAAGGAAATAATATTCAGAGAAGGAAAGATGTGTGGACCAGTGAACCTCACCCTGGAAAAGGACTTGAGATGAAACTTCAGAAGGCTGAGTAGAAGACAAAGTATTGAGCTTACATGGGCTAAACCTTGGGTCATAAATGAAAAGTTTTTCAGTATCCTGCAAGCTCCAGAGAGTCTCAGAAATGATAGTAGCCCTGTCCTTTATACTTAGACTATCAAGGTGAATAAATTCAGTGTGCAACTACATTGTACCATTTGTTCTACCAGGTGGCATTGCTTCATGAGAGAGAGGATAATGGCCTTTGTAAATTGGAGACTGTGTTAGCTTGCTGCCGAAGTGCCTTCCTTGCCCCTGGCTGCCATCAAGGACTTTGGAGGACCCTCCATTACGGTGACTAGGAAGTGAGGACTGAAGGTCTTAGAATATCAGTATGACTACTACACTATGATAGCATAGTGAAGAACGAGTATGTCTCTCCTTTCAAGTTTCACATGTCCTAGAAACAGATCTGAAATGATCTGACGTTTTGAAAGATGACTGAGGTTAGGCTGAAAGAATTTTTTTTTTAGCTCATACTAGAGCAAAATCCAGACCTCATGCTCCTGTGTTCACAGACTCATTGCTTGTGCATGAATAGTGTATAATCCCCACGTGAGTCTACCAGTGGCCAGTGGACCTACTAACAGCTGTGGAAGTAAGACAGGAATAACGGGAAAATATGAAAACATCGTTAGCTAATTGTGGTTATTCCCATGGGTGATCTGAGCAGGTACTGTTCTTGAAGTCATGAGATCTGGGCTCTGTTTCCAGCTTCACACACACGAACACCAGTATCTACAACAAAGCACTGACGGCTTCCATCTGTGTTAAGCAGATATTAAGAAACACTCTGGAAGGGAGGGAGAGTTTTTTCCTAGGCTATGTAGAATCCCTGAAAGATGGAGCTTTCCCTTTATCACTGTGCTCCCCTGACGGGTTGTGCCTGCTGCTCTCATGACAGCCATTTATTTTGCTGTGGCATCTGTAGCTGCAGACAGGCCTGTGGCCCTGGGCAGCAGCGTATTCACCCATCTGTACTGCACCTGCTGGCAGCAATGTTAGGACCTAGTACCTGCTGAATGATGACTTGTATCCATTTTTGTTGGTCCCCAAAAGTTGAATATTGGCAATTTTATTTTCATCCAATTCAACATAAATTCCATGTTTACTCTGTTAAAAAAAAAAAAGAAAAAAGAAAAGAAAAGAAAATCTAATTCCATTAGTTCTTATTTAATTTTGTTGATGCAGAGGAGGCTTTGCAGTCTAGAGAAAAGAACCTGGCCTTTGAAGTCAACCCACCATCTGAATTTGAATCTTAGTCCCTCAGAATTTTTAGCTGAGGAACTTGAGAAACTCACTTAACCTCTTTGATTTTCAATTCCTACCTTGTAAAATGGGGATGACAATACCTATATTAGCTTCCTTTCATGATTGCACAATGATAAAAATGAAGTCATGTATATTAAGAAACTTAGTAAGCTGGAAAGAACTATGAGAACATGTGGTGTTTTTAATGCCAATTTATAAATATGATTATTTCTAATATACTCAAATATTGTCTTCATTGGAGAAGACGTCAAGATTCTCAACTACAAAAGTGGTTCAGTTCTAGCTGCAGATCTGTGTCTGAGGTTATCTGCAAGGCAAAGTCTTAAAATTATCCCCAAATCAAAGGAGTGTCTATATTCAGGGATCATCAAGAAAGCAAATATTAATGAAGGATGCATTAAGTGATTTTTTTTAAATTGAAAACCGCTATCTGCTTTATCACTCTAAGACGAAGAAACACATCAACATTATCTTTCACCTCAGTGGGTGATGAGGTTGGTTTTGTTATTTTGAGCCACCACAATTTAATTATGATCTATAGGAAGTACCAAAAAAGACAAAATACAATTTTATCCATTTTAATCTTTATTTTTATTCATTCCTTCTTTAATCATTTGCTTCATTGAGCACTTGCATGGTTAATTTCACTGAATTATTTTAACTACTGAATAGTGGGCTTTTATCTGGACTTTGAAAAGTTCCCCATTAGAAAACACTTATACGTTTAAAATAGACTTTAGTTGGGGCCAGAAATCCTTATAAAACAGTTAAACAGCATTGACTTCAAGTTGGAAAGCAAGACTTTAAGATCATTTTAAAATTTAGGATACTCTTTTCTAAAATGCGTACAGGCAGTGCCCACTTTGGCAGCATCCACAAGGTCATTTTATCTGCTATTAACATAAGCGTGCATCTTTTGGACATGGCCTCGGTGTGCAGTGCCATTCATGACTTCTCTACTGAGAAATCACATAAGAAAAAGCACTCATCATTGTCTCACACACCGGGAAGGACACTGCTGATCATGAATATGGAAAGCAACGCCAAGAACAAGGTGACCTATCAGGGAAAAAGAGAAAGGTCTGAGTTGAACAGTGATTGCAAAATGGGGAGAATATAGTAACTGGATAGCAGCATGATATGGAAAGAAAAATGAGAAAAAATATACAACTTTGGATGTAGACTCACTAGGAATGAGACCTTAGGAAAATTATTTACCTTCTCTGAGCCACCATTTTGTTATTATTAAATGGGAATAATAGCAACTATCTCCTAGGATTGTTATGAGAGTTAAATGAATTGACATATGTCAGATTAAATGGGTACTTACTATAGTGTTCATCTCTTTTATTTTTCTCCTCTTCAAGGCAGGTGGAAAATTAAAATTAGAGAATGAAATAAACCCTGATGGATGTGTACAAAGTGCCAAAAAGATTTCACAGGTTGAACTGCAGACTCCTACAATGCTTGGCCTTTCTGGAGCATTATTAGGATTGGGGGATACTTCCTTCCCCTCATTCCAAGACCAAATTGATTTGATATCATGCCTACTGCTTCCTCCTTCCCTGTGGCACATTAAGAAGGAAATTTAGCTGAGGAAAAGAGATATCTGATCCATTGGGCCAGGCATTCCCCAAAATAGCTCTCTTCGTTAGTCTCTATAAGGTTGACTGGTGGAAAGACATTCAAAGTGGAAGCTACACACAGGTGTCCATGATGCAGAGGAGCAAAAGGCTGCTCTGATGAAAGGGAGGAGGGACACGAGAGGTCAGGCAATGACTACCACAATCTGATGGCCACTAGGACTTTAGGGGAGACTGGGTTGCTAAACTGAGGTGTGGCTGGGTGGGTCCTCTTTAGTTCTCTTTATCTACTATCTGGAAGAACCAGAGATACTGCTGCATACACTAGGGCTGATGAAAGTTATTTCTGAGTCACAGGAAATAGATTTTTATGGATCAAAAATATCACATCAAGGCCAGGAGCAATGGTTCATACCTATAATCCCAGCATTTTGGGAAGCAGAGGCAAGAGGATTGTTTCAGGCTAGGAGTCCAAGACCAGCCTAGGCAACATAGCAAGACCCAGTCTCTACAAAAATAAAAAATTAGCCAGGTATGATGGCATGCACCAATAGTCCTACTACTCGGGAGGCTGAGGCTGGAGGATCACTTGAGCCTAGGAGTTCGAGGTTACAATGAGCTATGATTGCACCACTGCACTCCAGCCTGGATGACAGAGTGAGACTCTGTCTCTAAAAAAATAAAATAAAATAAATCACAACAGCTTAGCATCTAATAAAATTGGTAAAGAAGATAAACTGTTAGAATGAGGGAATGAATAATTCTGAGGTTACACACCAGAGAGTGGCAAAGCATGACCTTCTGTAACCAGCTTCAGACCCTACCCAGCTTTTCAGGGCCCACCCAAGCGTGCTTCAGCAAGTGAATCCACCGCCGACCTACACCACTCTCAGCCATTGTTTCCAGGCCTCCACTTGTCCTCAGTGAATCTTGAATTAGGGAATTATTTCCCTATTACTTTTCTAAAATCTGCATAATGTCTCAGTGTTCCAGTGATAGGAATTACAACATAATCCAAGTCCCACTCCACACAATCCAGTGTTCTGATAACTACACCGTATTTGTCCCCTTTGTCTTCTATCATTTAGTCTCATTCCTTCCATAATTGCTTTAGAAAGAGGAAAGAACACAATTATAAATAAATAAATAAATAACATCTGGAATCTTAAAAAGATTGAATCACAAAAGCTTCAGCAAAACTTTCATTCCAGATGCCAATCAATTCCAATAGAATTCCATTTGAAATCTCATTTTTCCCCAAGGAGAAATATTTGAGATTTATGATTATTTTACAAGTATGAAAACAATCTATGATAGAGTCATAAGTTGCAAAAAAAATTGTCCAATATCTTTAGATGAGCCCAGAGACAGAATAAAGGCCTTAAACTTGAAATTTTCTTTAAATTAACCAATAACTGACTTGTTTAATAAAATACAATATTGAATGAGGTTTGTATGAGCTGCCAGGCCCTGATCATTCTCTTGACAGGCTGGTCTGTGTTATGTTCAACCAATTCCTATATGGATTGGAGGCCACTAGTGATGATAACAGGTCAGCTGACCTTCCCAAAGCCATCAATCTTATAAGAAGCTTGCCTTGAATGAAAACCCCCTTTCTCCCGGCAATTGTCACCTATGCGGCAAAAAGCACTAAGGAAACATAATTATTAACATTATACATTTTTAGACTTTTATTCCAAGGCTAAATATTTTAAATAAAACCTTCTTGCTTGTTTAGACATCTTAAACTACAAGATACTAGAATTTCACCCCATTCTTAGCAAACGTTCTGTTCAAACTAGCCAAAGAAAAACAACATCCTTTAAACAATAATAAAATCCAATGACTTAAGCAAAGTATGATATGTACTACATAAATTTGCTAATGATTCTTCCCATATTTCTATCTCCAGTCATCTTTCCAAGTATGTGGCAGAAGCAAAATTTCCACCACAGCTTGATTTGAACCCCTCAAAGTGTTCTACTCACCTTCACTTGCCTCAATCTCCAAATATTTGAAGTGAAACCCTCTTTTTGTACTGTTTTGTGGCACAGAAATCTTATATCAAAAACCAACTAAGGAGGTATGAGGTACATTGTATAGATTTAGGGCCAGGGAAGTTTTTGGTCTTCCTGCTGAAACTCATGGTACCCCCAAATTCTCAGGGAGCATGGATAGTAATCTGCATTGCTAATAGGAGTAAGCTCACCTTTCTTTGTAAATGTTATTTTTGCTCTGCTTTAAGGACATCTCGGACAAATATGGAATTACTAGAGTGTTCTCAAGGTATGGTCCACAGAGCCCTGAGTATCCTCAAGATACTTTCCAGTGGCCTTCAAGGTCAAAACTGTTTTCATAATAATTCCAAGACATTATCTGACCTTTTTACTCTGTTGACATTTGTACTAATGATGCAAAAGGAATTGTGGGCAGAACTGCTGGTGCCTTACATGATTCAAGGCTTTGGCACCAAGCTGTTAGAGCGTCAATGTAGTCCTTCAGGCCACTGGCCTACAGGCAGGAGAAAATGCCAATTTTATTAAAAAATATTCTTCTTGAAGTTATAAAAATTATTAATTTTATTTACGTTTCTACACTTTGTTACACAGTTTTACTATTCTTTGTGGCAAAATGGGCAATTTATATAAAACAATTCTGCTGCACACTGAAGTATAGTGGTTATTTCAAGGAAAAGCACTTGTGTGACTGTTTGGTGAGATGAACTATCTGCTTTTTTCATTAATGTGATTTTTATTGAAAGAATGACTAATAAATTATGATTATTCAGACTTGGGTACTCAGCAGGCACTTTCTCAAAAATGAATTAGTGAATCTGTCACTTTGAAAAAAACAACTGACACCTATTAAGCAAAAATTCCAATTCCAGGAAACGTGTGTCTTTCAACAAGACATTGAAAGCTTCTCAGTACTCACAGACTTTTCAGCAGTGTGATTTTAACAAATGTAATTTTCTTACCATATACAATGAAATCTGTCAACATTTGGAATACCTACAAGTTTTATAAAAAAACATTCTATTCATGTTAATATATAAAGGTTTTATCATTATTTTAAATGAATGAATACATTTTTTAAATTTCTGAATTTTAATTTCTCATATAATAAACATCAACACAAGCTCTTTGAAGTCCTGAATAATTTTAAGAGTATAAAGATTTTGAGATCAAAAAGTTTGAGATCTGCTGCTTTACATAAGTTGATACGCTCAATGTACCATTATAAATTTCAGCAATGTAACAAACTCTCTAAGGCAGGCGTTTACTAATGTTAGAAAAAAACTGTTGAATGATCCTTGTCTTCAGAAATATAGTCACTAACAGTCTTGCTCCTACAGCTTCATATAAATTATGCTAGTAAATCTAGTAAGCTCAGTATGTCTCATTCGGTAAGGCAATTATTTCAATCAAGATAGAAGTATATGATTTTCATTCATATAATATTTCTGATAACATCCAATTAGCACATCCATTTTATGTCCACTGTGTTAATTTTATGTTAAAAGAAATCCAATAGTGCTCAATTACGTTTGCCTCCAAATTAAATTAGCATTACATGAATTTAATGGGTATCTTAATTAGACTATGCCATTAAGAGGATTTTATACAAATTAAATTCCACCTCTGCATGGTTCAACCTTCTTTGTGTTAAGCACAGGATGAAAATTCTTTAAAACATAGGGAGCATAAAAATATCTTATACTGCAAACAGAAAAGGAAAACAATGAGGAAATTAAACTAACACAAGTTTAAGCAAGACTCACTTCAGCTAGAAATTACCTTGTTTTTTCTACATGCCTTCGAGTAGTAGTAGAACATTCCATTCCACTAAAATAGTAAAACTTCTATTTTGAAAAATGAACCAATGTCAGCATATTCCCCTGAGATCCTTTCAAGCTTTTTGAGGCCATGAATTACCAAACACAAGCTTGTTTTCTTTTTTGGCCCTATGATTTAAGTTTATCAATTTTTAAAAAAAATTGTAGTTTTATTAAATAGAATCAACATAGAATCAGATCACAACATACTTCAAAAACAACTCAATAATAAAAGTTTCTTGTAATCTTCTCTATGATTTATATTACTATGGTTTACTAGTTATAATAATGGGCAATATTCACTGAGTAATCGATATGTGTCCAGAAATCTGCTACTTACTTTGCATAAGTTATCTTTATTCGTTTTTACATTGCTGCAAAGTAGACATTATTAATTCATAACCAAGGAAAATAAAGCTCAGAGAAATGAAGAAGTTTGCTCAAAGTCACACAGATAGTAAGTGATAGGACCTGCTGATTTCAAAGCCTGTTTTTTTCCACAATGTTACTTCAACAAGGCTTTGAGAGGTAACTGAGTATTTTACCTCTGCAGTGAGACTGTTGTGGGTTGAATCATAGCTCCTCCACTCTGTAGCCATGTGTGTTTAGGTGAATAATTCCTCTACGTCACTGATCAATTCCTGATAGGCATTTAATAGGGACGGAAAAATAAAAAAACTAAAAGAAATGGCTCCACATGGGGATAGCAAATGCTATGGAAAAGACAGAAATAGGAGTGAGGCTTCTCTGAATATACTTTTTATATTGGTTTAACTTTTAACTTCGTAAAAGTTTTGCATATTTGAAAACAAAAATCTTACCTAAAAGAAAAAGATAGCAGATGCTAAAATTTAGTACTAGCAGAAGCAAATGAACTTTATTGATAACAAAATCATGCAGATTAAAAACTTATTTCAAATATCCATTGAACACAATATTACTTCTACATTTTCGTGGGGTATCTTTTTAAATATATCTGCAAAATGTATCTGTCAAGATGTTGTATCTAAATTTCACTCAGTAGATTTAATAGTAATACACACATATACAAAATTAAAATAAAGCAAATTGTAGCCCATTAATATAAATTAAAATCCACAAAATAGTTAAAAGTCAAGATTTTCAGTGTAATAAAAGGAATAAAAACCAATATGAAATAAAATAAGTAAAAACAAAAGCAAATCTGAAATGTTAAATTTGTAATGGAAATATCAATGCAAAGTAATTCATTTCAATTTAAATATATATTTTGGTTCTGTGCACTAAAAACACCCAGCAACAATAATACCTCTGTAGCAATAAGCATACTAGCACCCAAATTTTTGCTTTCTAAATACAATTTCCCATGAAAAGAAGAGCTATATGGAGAAATGGCTAATTCTAGGTCTGAGGTTTGGAAAATAAGGGGCTTCCTGGCATAAGTGAGGAGCAAGTATTTGTTGGGTCTTATCCAAAAGGAATAAAGAAGCCAGCTTGAAGAAACATTCATTATCAACTTTGGGGCAAATTTAATAGCAAAAATAATCAGAATGATAATTAATTGAAGCCTAATAATATAAATTAAAATCCCAAAGTCCACAGTTATATTTAAAGAAAAGGAGAACAAAAAGGAAACGTTTTCACACACAAAAAAAATTAGTTAATAAATGTAGAAGGAAAAATATATTTATAAAATTACCATTTTGCAAAACCAGAATATTGTAATTTATTAAGAAATGTATCAGAAATGAATGCTAAAGTTGAGAAGTGGTTGGAGAACAGAGTTTTCACAGATGTCTTACTAATTACAATGGTAAAAGTACACAGTAACAATATTAGCTAAGTGAATGCATTTAGATCTCTAATATTAGGACAACCTGTTATGATGCAACAAGAAAGCAACACCTATGAACTATTCTTGCAAAAAAAAGACAGAGAAAAAAATGTTTTCCCTGAAGTTAACTTATGTAAGCCTATAGGAAATATAGAAGGTAGAGAAAAATGTTGAACTGTAACAAGATGAAACAATCAGTCAAATACAGGCTATGGGATATTGTATCAAAAGAATATCCTGAATTTTTCAAAAATTCAGTGTCATAAAAAGAAATGGCGGAAATATTCTAGACTTAAAGAGACTAAAAAGACATAACCACAAATGGGTAAAGCCAGATTGGATACTGATTTTATAAATTGTGACAGCTTCAAAGACATCAGTGCAACATTTGGGAAATTTTTCACATGAACTAGATACTAGATGATATGGAATAATTGATAATTCTTTTTATTCCTAATAATCATAGCGTGGCTCTAGAAGCAATCATCCTTATTCTTAGGAAGTGCATGCTAAGTTTTAGAGGTGAAATGTCTTGATATCTATGATTTATTTTAAATGAGACAGAGAAATAGAATAGGAACACAGAAAAAAATATATACATGGTCAAATGCTACTATCTTTTTCCTGACACTGTATGGACATGCAAGCAGGCCCTGTGTGTTTCCTGGTCAGTCTCAGATCATAAAAATTCCTCCAGCCCTGAGCATTCTCAAGTCAGTAATAGTTAGAATAATCCAAATATCCAACTTATCTTAAAGTGAAACTGTCCCCTGTCTTCTAGCTCAGGTCTGTTCTAATCAGGAAAAGAAGAGTTTGTTTGCAGAGAGTTTTTGGAGTTCCCAGTCAACTCCTCCCTTATTCACAGGCTTACTCAGATGGGGTTGGTGCAGGGAAGCACAGCTCTGAGCATGGCAAGCTTTTAAAGTGAACTCTCAGTGGGGCACGGGTGTGGGTTTGTCAGAAGCCCCACCATCCTATTCACAAGCTGGGAAGTGACCTCTTCCAGCTCCTTACTTTACCCTCCGCAGCCTTGGGCATTAGCACATGTCTCTTTCTGTTAAGGTTTTCTCAACTCCTCTAAGACGACCCCAGAATCTCCCATTCCTCCCAACTCCCATCTTAGCCACATTGGTCCCTGGAAAACATGAACCGTATTCTGACAAACTCTGGACATTCAAGCAGTTTTCATTGCTTTCAATCTTTGCTCTGCAAGAGAGCTGGCCAGCCATAATTTCTCTCAGGCATCAAATATATACCAATGTACCAGCATCCCAGCTCTAGGGAGACACATACCAAATGTTCCAAATAGAGCCGTTGAAGCCCCTTTCCTTAGACTTGATATTGGGGAAAAACATCTCCACTCCACCTCCAAATTGGGGAGGGCGGGACATGGGCTAGGGACAAATCTTTCCTAAAACTCTCTTCTAATCTACAACAAATTCCTTCAATCTCTCAAATCTCTTTTATAGACCAGAAGTGGATAGGCAGCTTCTACTGGGTTGCAAAGCTGGCTCTTGGCCACCTCATTGGTAAGCCTTGCTTGGGTAATCTGGCACCACAGGCCTTAGAACCTTAGAACCTAGTCATGGTTGGCAGCCATTCTCGGGTTTTAAAACAAGCTTGAGATAGGAGGAATCCTAATAACATCTTTTTCTATAGTAACATATTTGCCCTCTCATTTACTTTTAAATGATCAAATTAAAGTGGAATGCAATGAGAGAGAACAGAATTGATAATAACTAGGTTCCTTGGTATAATGACTACTTTGAATTAAAGGCCCTTAGAGATCAACAGATGCTAGAAGAGACTTTTCCCCTATCTACCTAAAGACCAGACAGACCTACTAAGGAGAACAATTGTTTTGGCTTGCCTCACCTGCTACCTTTCAATCCTCTGTCTCTCCCAAAGCACAGGATGAAGTTGTTCTCTGAAGTTCCCTTATCTGCCCCAAAACTGGGTCTACCAAAGAAGGAAACAATTACCTCTTGTCTGTGCCCTGATTTTCATTAACTGAACTCATATCACAGGAAGAAAGACTAGTCTGTCAGAAAACCTGTGCAGACTTTTGTCAGAAATCATTGTCTGCTTTTTGTTCCAGACTATTGTATGTTCTTCAAGCCCATTCAATTGCCATAAAAATAATTTACTATCCCTGTAAAATCATCCATGCTTTCTTATCTCCTTTTCCCCTGAGAAGTAGGGTATCTGAGCACCTGTACCCCTCTGGGATATTTGGAAGTCACTCTTTTCTTTCCTTGTGTACATGCATGGTAGTAATAAATTTGTGCACCTTTTCTCTTATTAATCTGCATTTTTGTGAGTTGATTTTTCAATGAAACTTCTGAGGACAAAGGGGAAACTTTCCCTTTGTCCCTATAATTTCATAAACTGACTTTCCAAGTCAGACTTTACTTGCTCTATAACTTTGAAATTATTTTAGATTTATTAATATTGCCCAGAACTGGACAGAAAAAAAAAAAAAACCCTGCCTACATCAGTAGTTCCAATTGTCTTTCTGAGCCTTTGAAAAAGCCATGAAATTCAAGAGAAGATGGAAACCAACTCAAAGAAACTGGAAAAGCAATTCATAAAATGAATGAAAAATTTACTGAAGAGAGAAATACATTTAAGAAAAAGAACATCTGGAAATGAAATATCCATTTAAATAAATACAAAAACACAGCTCTAAAAATAGACTAGAACAGACAAAAGAAAGAGTTTCAGAGCTTGAAGACAATTCTTTCTAATTAACCCAGTCAAAAATAAAGAAAAAAGAATCAAGAGAAATGAACAAAGCCTACAAGAAATATGAGATTATGTTAAATGGTCAAATATAAGAATCATAGGCATCCCTGTGGATGAAAAAGTAAAAGTACAAGGTCTAGAAAACCTATTTGAGGGAATAATTCAGGAAAACTTCCCTGGTCTTGCTAGATATTTTGACATCTAGGTACAAGAAGCTCAACAGACACCTGGGAGATTTGTTCCAAAGAGGGAATCACCAACACATATAGTCACCAGACTGGCCAAAGTCAATATAAAGGAGGAACTCCTGTTAGCTGTGAGGTGAAAACATCAAATAACTTAGAAAGGAAAGCCCATTAGGCTAACTGCAGACTTCTCAATGGAGACCTTGCAAGCTAGAAGGAATTGGGCCCCCATCTTCAGACCTCTTAAACAGAATTGCCAGCCTAGAATTTGGTATCCTGCAAAACTAATTTTCATATGTGAACAAAAAAATAAAGACTTTTCTAGACAAACAAACACTGAGGGAATGTGTCATGACCAGAGCTGCTCTTCAGGAAATACTTGGAGCTGCATTATACATGGATCAGCACCATAGACACACACCAGTGTAAGACCACTCAAAGCTAAAGCTCATAAAACAATAATTGCAAAAGATGGAAAACAAAACAATAAGGTACTGCCCAACTGTTGGGAAAATAGGCCAAGAGACATTAAAGGTTTAAGGAGTTTTGTAGGGCTTTGCCTTGAAGGAATCTGTGGACATGTTAGTTCACAGAATAGAAGCTGTTTTTAACAAAGACAGGCATGTTAGAGGGTGTCTGCATAGCAATATTTTTGTTGTTGCTGTTGCTGGCCATCACTTTGAGCTTTTTTGTAAGGCAGAAGCTCGGTTTGGGTCCTTGACAGAGAAGCTGATTAAAATGCCTGCCCAGCAGATGATGTGCAGCTAGAAGTATCCTAGACTTCAAGGCTATTTCTGCTTCACTCCTGATTATATGTCTCTGTGTTTAGAAGAAGTGGATTAAAGTAGTACACAGACTCAGTGTTCTCATTTTATACATTTTATCTTTCATTCATATGCTCAGCTAGGTCTGTTTCTAACTTAGGGCTTAACATGCTTATCTTAGAAAAATTTTGTAACCATCTATTCTTGTAGACAGAATTAGGTAATGTTCCCCTTGAAACCTCAAAAAATGAGCTGTACACATAATTTTTTAACAAAAGACAATTATTTGCTGTAACAATAAATACTGATGTGGGATTTCAGTTGGGGTCTCACAGCTCATGGGAATGTTGGAGGTCCCCTGACTCCCTATCACTTTAAACTACACTTTGTCTTTGTCTCAATCATTTCTCCATCTATATTATTTCTTTATTTCCTATTATTTCCAAATCCTTTGCAACAAGCCTTCCTTGAGGCCTGTTTTGCTGGGAGAGTAGCTATCTCTGAACACCCAATGTAATGAACAGAGCAGCATCCCAGGTATAAATTCTATCACTTAACATTAACAGTCTGAATGCCCCACTCAAGAGACATAGCCTGGTTGAATGGATGAAAAAAATACAACCCAAGTATCTTCTGTCTCCAGGAAACACATCTAACCCACCAGGACTCACCTAGACTCAAGCTGAAGGGATGGAAAAAAAAAAATCTATGCAAATGGAAACCAAAAGAGAGCAGGTGTAGCCATTTTCATATCAGATAAAATTGACTTTAAATTAACAACAGGAAAAAAAGACAAAGATGTTCATTATATAATGGTAAAGAGAGCAATTCAACAAGAAGACATAACAACCCTAAATATATACACACCTAACACAGGAGCTCCCAGATTCGTAAAGCAAATTCTAGTAGATCTAAGCAAAGAGATAAACAGCAGCACTGTAATTGCCAGGGACTTCAACACCCATCTGACAGAGCTGGACAGATCATTGAAGCAGAAAATAAATAAATAAATACTGAACTTAAATGGTATTCTAGAACAAATGGGCCTAACAGACATTTACAGAACATTCTACCCCAAAACTATTGACGATACATTCTTCTCATGAGCCTGAAATAAACTTTTAAGAGGTCATCAGTATGATTTGAAATACTGTACTTTCTTATTATATTTGTCTAAATTATAGAAATTTTTATTTTTTAGAAAGTTAATTAATAATGTATTCTTTTTTTAAATTTTAGAGCCAAATTATAAACTATAAAGAATCAAAGAGAGAAAGAAGCATAATCTCAGGGAAAACTTTTGCTAAAATGTTCCAAATCTTCCAAATTTTATCAAGTTTTGCAGATATTTATTTATATGTATGTGTACATATGTAAATATATATGGTTTTATATCATGGTGTTTTCACTAATACTGTATATTAAGTATTTCACTTAATACTATATACAATATAAACATCAACTTATATAAATAAGCATATACCCATATCATTGTTTTTCATGGCTATGTAATAGTTTTTTGAAAGAATATCCAAAATTTATTAATTGGTGGCCATTGAGGTTGTCTTCAGATTTTGAATATTATAAAAAACGTTACTATGAACATCTGTGTATAAACACCTTTGAATACTTGACTATTTTCTTACACTAATTCCTAGAAATACTACTTCAATGAGTATGCACATTTTTAAGAATTTAGGTCCTTATTGTCTAATCTTCCTTCAGAATGGCTGTGCCTATTGATATAACCTCTGTAATGTAAAAACCTCACCACCTCACTATCACCAGCCATCGTTTTTGCCAATTTAATGAGCACTAACACACAGTGCTAATCTGTTATGGTTTCAAATTATAGTTATTTTGTTATTAATAGAGTTAAACTTCCTTTAAAATGTTGCTATCCATTTTTATTTTCTTATAAGTTACTCATTCAGGACTCAAGTCCACTTTCTTATTGGTTTATAAGAGTTCTTGATATCTTAAGGACCTTAACAAACCTTTTATTAGAGCCATTTTTAAAAGCATATAATAAGCTGTAATATCTTTTCAAATATATTATCACTCTGATTTTGAATGATATAAAAGTTTTTCTGTAATCAAAAAATCCCAGTTAGCCATAAGCAGTGTTTTAGCAACAGTTAATTCAGCAAAGATAGAGAGGCAGGCTGATAATAATCAGATCTGCCTTGCATGTAAGAGGGGAATAGAGAATTAAAAAAAAATTATTAAAGTAATGAAAGCAATTTTATACTCTAAGGCTTTTATATTATCAGTGAGGATATTATGCCATCTTCTTTCCACCAGCCAGTTGTTCTCAAATTTGGTTGCACATCCAAAACACCTGAGGAGTATTTAAAATAACCCATGGCAGGAGGCAGCACATGATCTACCATTTGTTGTATATCATGATAAAAGAATTGTAAACCATTATGCTAAATAAACACTCATGTTTCCTCCTAGCTGTGCATCTTAGGGACCTTAGAAAAAGTGAAATTTGATATTTGTCACAAAGACAAGGAAATAAGGAGACCCCCACCTCTTCACTGTTTGCCTTGTCAACTTTCCCATCATATTTCAAAACATGATGTTAAGAGATGGCTCCACAAAAGGATAAAATAGCTCACTGAGCACCCAGAGAGTCAGTCAAGGGAAGCCCTTTACCCATCACCCAGCATAGCTCACCATTGCTACTACTCTATTTGTCTAAGCTTTCCTCTCCCACTCAGATGGTTGAAGAGGCAGTGTATGGTTTATCTCAAGGAAAGAGAATTTCAGTTGGATTGGAGAGTTCAAGATGAGAGTCAGGCTGTCAGTAAGAATGCACAAGTTGTTAAAGGCTAGATTAATGATTAAAGTTTGCAAAACACTTCACAAATGAACTGCCTAATTATTTTAGCGGAGTTGCTCTTTCTCACTTGGTCTTTATGTCTTAATGAAGTTGGCAAAATTTTAAATAAAACAATATTCCAATGAAATGATGAGACAATTAGACATGTTTTATGCACCAAGGTGACCAGCGTTCTATCCATTTAAATCTCATCAGGAATTATCTTTGATGAAAAATCGCTTTCTATAAAATGTGAATGTCTGATTCAAAATATAGTAACCTTTTGGGGTTTACAAAGAAATTTAATTTGGCAGGAATTAAATCTCTGAAGCATAAAACATCCAAAAACCACAATTTTAGTATTTAGAAAATATCAGCCTCTTCAAATCTCAAATCATAGTTAATTATTCAATCTGGGCCTCTTCAAATCTCAAATCATAGTTAATTATTCAATCTGGGTCAAGGCCCAATATAAGAAAATTAATGTCACCATCACAAACTTGTGCTATAATTTCCCATGCCCCCAACAATGCTTCTCTGAATTTAACTGATAGCATATGACTAACAAATTTAATTTTTAATACTCTGCCTCCACTTGCTTATAGCTCCAAAAGGCTTCCTCACCAGTGATATGCAAAACCCAAGATCCATCCAACCATGACATCACCTCTAGGGATGCTGAAAGTCCCCTGTTACACACAACTCAGACTATCCAGCAATTAACCTCTGAAGCCATGATGCCCCATCTTCTAGCAGTCATTCTCCATTCCGGCCCTGCAAATGGTTCACCAACACCATTCCCAAGATATTCTTAGTTTTGTACTCTAACAGCCCCAGGTTTTGCAAATGCTAGATTCTGACTTAAACTCTCCTAGAGAGTTTCTAGAGCCTCCTCACTCAAGCATATTGCAACTCTCCCACCCTTGAACCCAGTGTCCTCTGGGATCTTCTAGCTTCCATGCCATTAGCCCTATAACTCCACATTTCCTTCTGTGTTCTTTCTTCCACCCTCTCCCCTAAACCTTTTGCTCATCCCCCCGTTAGCCTTCTTGATTGTTGTGCAATTATTAAGTAAGACCACAGAGCTCCCTTGGGGTTCAGTGCTGTGACTAACCATTTTAGCAGTGTGTTTGCCAGATTTAATTTATCCTAAAGAAAACCTAGATCTGCAGGAAGATTTACGCGGTCATACTTCTCTGGCATGGGGTGCTTTAACAAAGTAGCATACAGCATGATCTTCAAGAGGAGAGAGAGAGAAAATTGGTGTTTTCTATTGAGCAGGGAAGTACAACTTGAAAAATATATCCTGAGAAGAGACTGCTCTGGTCACAGAGGAACAATTTCAGGTCAAATGTTTCAGATACTACTAGATTCCATCTGTTCTCTTGGCAGCTGTTTCAAAATAATATTTAATGTTTTTGCTCTTCCTTGCATCCTAATTGGCAAATATTCTATCTAATTGGTGAGCAAGACCTGGTAAAGTATTATGCACCCAGATGATCAAAAATACTACTTGATGCTGCTTCCACAGCTAAAGAAAATGCTTAGATTATTATTATTATTTATTTATTTATTTTTTTGAGACAGAGTCTCACTTTGTTGCCCGGGCTAGAGTGAGTGCCATGGCATCAGCCTAGCTCACAGCAACCTCAAACTCCTGGGCTGAAGCGATCCTACTGCCTCAGCCTCCCAAGTAGCTGGAACTACAGGCAGGTGCCACCATGTCCGGCTAATTTTTTCTATATATATATATATATTTTTAGTTGTCCAGATAATTTATTTCTATTTTTAGTAGAGACGGGGTCTCGCTCAGGCTGATCTCAAACTCCCGACCTTGAGTGATCCACCCGCCTCGGCCTCCCAGAGGGCTAGGATTACAGGTGTGAGCCACCGTGCCAGGCCTATTTTTAAGAAGCATATGTGTTCATTGCAAGATTAGTATAACAGCAAAACAATTGGAAACTGCCTTTATATTCTACAATAGTGCAACGGCTAATTGAATTAAGGCCCATTCATTAGATGGACTAGTGTGAAGCCATTAAAATGATAATAGGAAGAATATGCTATGACATGGAAAATGTTTATGATAGAATGTCAAATAAAAGTACAAAATAGCAAATGTTAAGTGATTTCTTAACGTCACCTCTATAAACCAGATACATAAAATATCAAAAAGGTAGAAGGAAATTGTGGCTATTTTTCTTTAATTTTCAATTAAATTAATACCTTTCATAATATTAATTGATAATTAGTGTACTTTTTCTTTAAGCAAAAAAAATATGAGCGGTTCTGAAATGTTTTCACATTGCTACTCTCTCTTCCTACTTTGTGCATAACAACTCTCCTCACTTCCAGACTAGATATGTTTTTGGATGGGTAGGCCCTAAGTCTTTTTCTGAAACTAGAAATTTTAAAAAATGTATGAATTCAGCAGTTGCCCTCAAAATTCCCCTGGTGAAGGAAGGTAGCTCAAACATCATTTCTCATGTCTCGATGGCCTGTGTTTTGAATAGACTTTGTACATTTGACTTTGAATCCACCTATACACTTTACAGAATTATTAAATATATTTTAAATTTAAAAAGCAATCTCTAAATTTTAAAACTAAAGGAAACAAATAAACTTAACTAAATGTCTAATTGGTGGCATTCCTATAGAGAAAATAACTATTCCAAGTGATCATAAAACACATTATTTTCACTACATATCTGTAGTGAGATACACCCTAAGGGCAAAATGAAATTCAAAAACAGAAAATCATAAACTATTTTTGGGAAATCTTATTGTTGGTGGTAATTTTATAGTGTGTATTTTATATGTAGTATGAGTTAAAGCAAATGACTAATCACATTTATGTTGTTGAAAAACAAGATTTTTGACATGGAAGTAAGAAAACAAAGGATTCGTGAGGGTAAATTAAAATTCAGTAGTCCTAAATTTGAATTGGAGTCATCAATATAAACTCATTATATTTTATTTTCTGAAAAAAATCTTCTTTGCTTTTTCAATGAAAAGACATGGAAATAATTACCAACCCAATATCAAAAAGTATTCTTAATTCCTAGATCTTGGTCTCTAGATAAATTCTATTCTTCACTATGAAAAAAAAACAAACAAACAACAGTTTCTTGGAGAAACTGTGAATTCCAAGTCTGTGGCAAGAAATGTATGAGATGAGCCTAGAGTATCTTGTATATTAAAAAGGAAGCTCCCAAAAGTATTCAAGAACCTACTTTAATTAGCTACCACTGTCCAAAGTTGGGAAAACCTGAGGGTCAGTAACATTGGCAATATAAAATGTTTCTCAAACCATTAGTTTATAATGATATTTTTAAAGGCTCATTGATTACCTTTGGAGACTATTAAGGTATTAACTCATGATTTGGAAGCTGGTAAATAAAGGGAAATTATAAAGTATTTTCTTGTTGTATCTCAGGATAACCAAGTAGTTGATAAGGGGAGATTTCTCTTTATAGAAGTACTTCAGTTTAAATGAAAAAAAAAAGAATGATAGAATTAAAATATTGCTATTTGTTCCTGTGTGTAGTTTGTGGGTCAAAAAAATTGTCTTTTTGTAAGTCATAAATAATGGTTGCCAATTATCACAAAATAAAAGATCAAACAATATAATGTACCTCCTGATAAACATACACAACACAGCTCATGAAGTAATCTTGCTCAAAGGGCATGTCTAAATCTGATCCAACCTCTAGATCTAATGAACAATTGACAGAAAACACTGGAGCCAGAAGGCCTTGTTAAAGACACTTCAAAGACAAAGTAAGCATAATCCACACTTGATGAAACTACAGGACACACAACCTGGTGTCTTCAACAATACAACAGCAAAATAAAAATTACAAAGAAACAAAAAAAAGATGAATAGATCAAGAATGACTTTAGTGATAAATCAACCAACTACAGTATGAATCTTACTTTGATCCTGATTCAAACAAACAAATTGAACATACTTGTGAGCAAAACTTGGATACTTGAAAATATTATGCAATTATTGTTAGTTCTTATTTAGGTATGATAATGGCATATGGGATATGTTTTATTTTTAAAAAAAAACAAAAACATGAAACAATAGCTCTTGGAGATGCATGTTTAATTATTTACAATGAAATAATACTCCTTTGCAGCTCAATTCAAAATAACCCAGAGAGCAGATGATACAAGCGGGACTATGGAGGAAACAAATTGTCATGAGTCGATGGCTGTTGAAGACGGATGATGAGGCTTCATTATCCTATTGTCATACTCTTTCGACTGCTTATGTCATGCTTGATATTTTCTTTCCTTAATGAGTTCAGCCAAGCCTAATATTCATTAATTAAACCAAAAACATTTAAATGAACATCAATATATTAGTAATAATACTGTCTAACACTTTCATAATATGTGAATTTTATTTACTCAGCACCATATGTACAGGAAAGCACCCCATAGTGCCTGACATATAACAGTACCCTATAAATGTCTCTTTTAAATGAAAACTCTCTGAGGTAAGTATTCGTATCATATTTTCAAAAGACAGAAACCACTAAATGACAGATGGAGTCTGAAGCTGGATGATTCTAACTTCATACCATGCTACTCTTATGTATTAATATTCACATGATAATTTGGGGGCAATTATAAAACTAATCTTTATTATACCATTAGTCTGTAACAAAAGAAAAATTCAATTATCCCCTTTTCCCCAGAGAATGAAATTCAAGCACCACTTCAGATCTAATGCAATCTACTCATCATTTCTGAGCATACCAAGTTCTACAGCTCCAGAATTCTGGCCCATCAGTCTCTCCCTAGAGAGTGTACCCACATTTTTTTCATTTAGTGACCTTGTAGTAATCTTTAAAGATCTAGCTAAAATTATCGCCTCTTGGCAAGGACTTCTCTAGTCCTAAAACAGAACTAGCTATTACCTCTTCAATGCTTCCACAGTTCTGTGAATATATCTATTCACGGAGTAACAATAACAACCATTCATAGAGTATTTATCAAGCATCATTCACTGTTTCAAGTGTTTTTTTTAAACTAATTTACTTATTCCAACAAGCCTATGGGTTAACTACCACCACCACCATCATCCCTATGTGACACATAAGGAAACTGAGGCCTTTCCTTGATGAGTTGGATCAATTTTATTTGTCTTTGTATTTTATTAATAAATACCAAATAGTGCAAGGCACATAATAATTGCTCAGTAACTATTTTTTGAATTGGGCTGTTTTGAAAATTGTAATTACTAATTTGAATAGTTTAGATTTGAAATGAAGCTATTTCTCAACAGCAATTTTTAGATAATGCAATAAAAAAAGGTTGGGCTAAATTAAAGTTTGTGATTTAGATCTGTTTGAATAGATTTATACTTTGCTTAACTTTTCTCTGAAGAATAAAAAAGTAATTGTGCCATGAAGCTCTTATTTGAGCTATTTGCTAGGTCATTTTTGCTGTTTTAAGAGATTTCACACAAGATAAAAAAAATTGCTGCCACTTTTTGGTTGAATAAAGTCATGAAAGATTTTAACTTGCCTTGGTGTTTCTCAAAATCTCAACTGAAAGTCAGTTTTATAAAAATCCCTCAAATTGCAAGGAACTAGGAGTGCATCTTTGTTGACCTCAAAATAGAATTTTAACAAATAATGTGTTTTCTAGTTCACACATTTTATTTTTAGAATGTATTTGTATTTTAAGATGAACTATGGTACTGCTGGCAAGTCTAATTTTAGAGAATGTTTTAATATGCATAAAACATTGAGTGTTTCTGTAAGTATATTTCACAGGAGATTTTCTATTTGTGATAGGGTGTCTACAATTATATTTATCTTTCTTTTTATCATGAATATATGATGCACATTATTTCCACAGTGCATTTTAATACTCTGCATTTTGGCTGTGTTGTTTTAAATGTCAGAGTGCCATCCTCTTGGGTGAACCAAATTCTCTTTTATTCAAGAAATGCAAGGGATTTTGATTCTACTGTCTCTTATATAGCACCCTCACTTCATTTTAGCCTTACATTCTGAATGCCTTTATTTAAACATACCATTTTTCTCATTCTGACCATGGTTCATTCTGCTTCCTCCAAATTGTCAACCATTCTTGGAATACCTTCCATGCAACCCTGGGCTCATTTGATTTTATATGGCAGAACATCAAGTCCAACTGGTTGAGACAAAAATAAAAAGTTAATTTATGCATGGCCAGGCAAGAAAATGCAGATGCCCAAATCTTTCTGCCCATGTCACTTGACCTTTGCTTTCTTCTTTACTGGTGTCTTTCTCAAATACCCTCTCACTTTTTGGTGGCAAGATGGCAACTAAAAATCAAGGACTCCTGTCTTCAAAGCTTAGATCTCTAGAGGGAGGGAAGGCCATTGTATCTCAGTACACATACCTGGCCAATTATACGATCTGAAACAACTGCTGTGTTCAGGGAGGTTGATTTTGCTGATTGTCACATGTTCAGCCCTAAAGTTGTTGGGAGTAAATCTGCCTTACCTAAAGGACACACATAGAGAGTCAGGGTGGAGTAGTCTCTCAAAGAAAAGCAGAAACACTGTTACTGAAAAGGCAATGGATTCTGGGCAAGAAACAGTTACTATTACCTATCCATTATACAATAATCATTGTAAGGTAGTTAAAAAGCAACAAATATAGATCACTTGGGGACAATGTCCAATTCAAAAACTTACTGTGTGGATTTAGCCAGTCAATTAATTTCTTTTGAACTGCAATTTTCTTCTCTATAAAATGTGAAGACAATAATGTCTACTCTGTAAAGATCAAATGAATGAGTATCTACCATGTACCACATTCCTTGCCAAATAGCAGGCACTTAATAAAAGCTGATATTCTTCAAGACCAAGGACAGGTTCATCTAAGATAAGAAGTCATGCTCAACTATTCCTGACTCTTCATCGGGGCCTTCTGAAATCCTGTTGGTATTAGAGGCTATGACACAATTTATAACTGAACTGCACACAGGTGGTATAGCCTCTGTAAGCTGGATGTGTAAATGCCTGGTCTTATCAACTAATTTTTAAGGTAATTTCTTGGTCCCCTGCCACAGCACCCAGCCCAGGACAAGTCAGTCAGTCACTCAGTACAGAGTAAGAGAGGCATTTTGTTTCCCTAGACCAAATGTCCCATCAAATTGCATTTTGAGGGTATTGAATTATCACAGATGTAGGCACGCACAAGCAGGAGTGGTAAATATTGGAATGGTTAGCTGGAGAAAGTTGACCTATAAAATGAAAAAGCCTCTATGCATTTGTTTATTTATTTAGGGAAGAAGAAAGTTTGAGAGGTACAGGGAAGGTTTAGCGTCACCCTGCTGAAACTGTAAGGATGCTCTGAATGACTTTTGAAGATTCCTCCTAGGTCCAATGATTTGGTCATATACAATAGGGCCACTTGGGTTTGGAAAAGCATTAGAATTTAATGTGAGTACATAAATTAATGATTCATTAGTAAGTAAAATAGTCATTAAGATATTAGACTTCGGAGACATACCTGGATTTGAGCCCAGTATTCACTATATGATATCTGTGTGAATTTAGTCAAATTACAGAACCTTTTTAAACTTGTAGCATTTGTACAGAGGAACTTATATGAGGGATGTGAGAGTTAAATAACATAGTGCAGGTAAAACACTTCTTAGCACAATGCAAGGCACATAATTGGGAAAACAATAAACATTAGCAAAGGTAAGTTTTATTATTATGTTATTTTGGGACTGTAGAAGGCATAAGTGGAACTAGGTTTGATTTAGAAAAGTTCGTCTCCTAAGCATTACAGCAGTCTCACACTCCTCTAGAAAAATGAACACTGTACACAATAAGCATTTGCCTCCTGTCCAGCTGTGCTAGTCCAATGCTGATTCTTATTTCATTTTCAATCCCATTTGCATTTGTTTCATTCCCAGTGGGTAGCAAAAAATCAGACAATGGTTGGGACCAGACTCATTTCTTTTCTTAGAACCCCACAGAGCTTCCTATCTGTCTCCACATTTTGAGTTGGCTTTGCTTGGGACCTTAATAATGACTTAAAATTGAACAATAATATTCTGTCACCGATATTCTTTTTAAAGATACTAGATTCTTATTTTACCAATGCCACCAGATTTGGGGAATGTCATGTGGTTACTGCCAAAGCCGAAGCTTTGTTATACACTGATAAATAAAGAGGAAGAGGAAAATCATGCATAAAATGAATATTTGTTTAGCTGCAGTGAGGAGTCCATCACAGGGATATACAAAGGAGGTTTTTGCAGTGGGCTGAAGGGAGGGGACACAACTCTGAGGTTTTGAATTTGCCAATTAAGTGGCCTAGTACTTTCTTCTGAAACCCTCTGAATATACTCTTTCAAAGACGTTAAATGACATAGATATTGTAGAGCAAATGGTTCTTGCTCTGTCAATGGAAAAGAGAATTTCAGGTAATTCTTGGGGTAAAAGATAGACACACACAGGGTTTTTAAAATATTCTATAATATAATAAGTTTTTTTTTCACCTTTAATTAAATACTACAGACTTCACTGCTTAACCCCAATTAAACCATCATAATGCCAGTCCATTATGATTAGTTGAATTAATGTTCTGAATAGGAAAACAATGATTTCAAATAAGGTAATAATTAACAGCCTATAAGCATCATCCTAAGGGCCGCCTTAACTCTTTCCCTCTACATGCAACTTACACGGTTTCATTTTATTTATTTATTTATTTTTTCTTTTTTTTGAGACAGAGTTTCGCTCTGTTGCCCGGGCTAGAGTGCTGTGGCATCAGCCTAGCTCACAGCAACCTCAGACTCCTGGGCTCAAGTGATCCTCCTGCCCCAGCCCCCCGAGTAGCTGGGACTACAGGCATGCGCCACCATGCCCAGCTAATTTTTTCTACATATATTTTAATTGGCCAGATAATTTCTTTCTATTTTTAGTAGAGACAGGGTCTCACTCTTGTTCAGGTTGGTCTCGAACTCCTGACCTCGAGCCATCCACCCGCCTGGGGCTCCCAGAGGGCTAGGATTACAGGCGTGTGCCCCCGCGCCCGGCCAGACGGTTTCATTTTAGACAAACCTGTCCAGTCATTGTTGTTCCCAAAAAACAACATACCCAAGCCTGCTTGTGTTTCTTTATTTTAACTTGCTTTAAATTTTTACCTTATTTCTTGTATATGATTCTCAAGTCTTCCTGCAAGGTGGGTCCCTTATCTCCCCTAAGCTCCTGCAGATCTAGAAGATAAGTCCTGAAAATTGGTGCACTGCCAGTTCTGCTTTCTGCCTTTAAATATTACTTTCTCTCTATTACATTGAAAATCCTTTGTGTGCAGAGGTTTTATGTTCTACCTCCTTGTGTTTTTAAGGTTTCAGATATAAATGGCTGTTGATGACCATCCATTTATATAACATTCTCCCTGAAGTATGGGATGGGCATTGAGGAAGAAAAATTAATAATACATAATTTCTTCCATTAAAATGTCATAGTCTGATAAGAAAAGATGATCATATCAACAGTTAAATTTAATATAATGTGATATTGTAGTAGGAATTTCAACTTCAACATAAACTGTGATTTTTAGAACCTTTTAAAATAATTTATGTACAGCTCTTACGGGGGTCAATTTGTGTGGGTTTTGTTTTGTCTAAAGTGGAAAAGGACAGGGGAAGGCTAGTTTTCTGGTTCAAATTTAAAAAGGAAGGCATGTGCCATAGGATTAGTAGTAAGAGGAGTGATAATGGTGCTGGTAGGTAAGGGGGCCTGGCATTGATGGGGTGATAAAAATGATAGGTATAGGAATTGCCCCCTAAGTCCTATAATCTGAGCCCCATGGAGAGGAACTACAAGTAGAAACCAAAGAATGTGTATTCACATGGGGTTTAAGAGAATCATATATTGATAAACATGTTGGAGTAGATTCCTATAGCAATCATGGACCTGGTGTGGTAGAGAGAATCGACTATCATTGTTTTCTAAGCTCAGGAATAAAATGATGAAAGCAAAATCCTTTGGAAAATCAATCTATTCAAGGCAGTGGGTTGGAACGGGAAGGCATAAGATAGAATTCCTGTATCTGATGGATGAGGCAAAATTGTTCAAATATACTGATGTTTGAAAAATGTTGAGAATGTTCTGATGTTTGCATTTGCACCCGGCCATTTGGACATTATATATATATATATACATATTTAGATTCTTCAAAGTACTTTTGACTTTACATTCAATACATCCATGCTTACTGTTAACTATATTGACATGTTTTCAACTGTTTGTAAACTGCAACAAAAGAGATATTTCCTTCTCTTTTTCCTTAAGAATTGCTCTTATAATGTATGTGGATAAACATATATTCTGCAATCCTTCCTATGTTGCTTCATCATAATCCATACAGTTCCCAATTGCCATAAGGTTCCTTCCTCATTCCTAACTACAGCATCTAAATTCTTTGACCAGTTTCCCTGACAAGGAATCCATCCCTGCTGACATTCCACACTAGTGTCTCTTCTTTCCAATATGTGGCCCATTGCTTTCTTGTTAGATCTTCTTTCTAATCAGCATCAATGATTCCTGATAATGTCCAAACGTGAGCTCTCAAGCTTAATTCTATACGTTAAGAGTGATGCAGAAACTGTGGCTTTTACCCAGTTAAAGAAAACAGCCCTCCTCCCTTTGTCTCAAATATGCAGAGTGCCATTTTGCCTTGAATTCTCAGAGCATTTGATTCAATATTCCATTTTACTTTATACTGATTGTATTCATCTGGTGCTAAATTTACCTAGTGTCCTGCTCACCCCCCAAAATAGAAAAACTTAGTCTCCCATGTAAGGCTTCAGTTCACATGATACCAACTTATTGATGTTTTAAAACTTTCTTTTGTTTTGTTTCATTATATTTTAATCCCTACCAGGACTATTGCTATTTAAAATAATGCTGTGGGCATGCACGACTTTTAGTCAAACTACCCCCCGCCACTACCCATTAAGAAAAAATATGCCTAGAGCATTGAGTCTGTTTCCTGGGATATGGTGGGTATAGAATGAATTATTAAATAATCGTTTTCATTATTAATATTTTGAAACAGATTATATCTGTGTGGTATTATACAGATAAAACCCCTTTTCATTTCTTTCAAGAAAGTCTTGGTTGGGCACGGTAGCTCACACCTATAATCCTAGCACTCTGGAAGGCCGAGGCAGGAGGATCGCTTGAGTTCAGCAGTTGGAGACCAGCCTGAGCAAGAGCAAGATCCCATCTCTACTAAAAACAGAAAAATTAGCCGGGCGTGGTGATGCGCCTGTAGTCCCAATTACTCGGGAGGCTGAGGCAGGAGGATCGCTTGAGCCCAGGAGTTTGAGGTTGCTGTGAGCTAGGCTGACACCATGACACTCTAGCCCAGGTGACAGCCTAAGACTGTCTCAAACAAAAAAAAAAAAAGAAAGAAAGGCTCGCTTTTCTGAGCTCTGTGGTGAACTGAGAAAGAGACTTGTGTATTTGACATTATGAATGTTTTCAGCTAATTGCTGTTTTAAAATTACTATGCATTTTGTTTTTAAAAAATTACCCTTGAGGAATTTGCTATACCTGTCAATCAATTCCAGTATCTTGACAATTACATGACAAGCATGGGACACTTGATTAGAGGATTAAAAAAAGTGGCTCAACTAATCTGCTGCTATTAGTAATATGATAGACACTTTTTTATTACTGAAATTAATGTTGTAAGCATCTTGATATCTGTTTATGTCATACTCACTCTCCTTCCTAAATATATTTGGCCCATCATAGAGACCTAGAGAAAGAAATTGTGTAGACCCATTGGGTGTGCAAGCACAGAGGCTGTTCCCTTGCGCTCTGTATTATCTGACATGTAGAGCAAATCTAGAATGGTGGCAGCGGCTGGCATATAACCACAGTCTATGCTCCCGCTCATGAGTACAAAGGAAGGCAATATATAGTCACATAACAAGTAATGAAAAGAGAGTTCTTTCTATTATCTTTAATGGAATGGCTAATATGTATTTATTCAAATACCCACTGAGTGTTTGGGCTAAGTGAAAACAAGCATTAAACTGCTACTTACCTTTATGTAGCTTACTGACCTCTTCTGGATACAGTCTTTAAACAGGTAAAATAATTGGAGGATACTTAAAACAACACTAAATTTAGAGCCACGTTGCATGGAGAGTGACATCCTACATGATTTTACCCTGAGTCCCAAGTGCACTGTCACTGGTCTTTTTTTTAATCTTACAGTTTTGCAAACATATAAAAATTTAAAAATAATAGAATCATTTAGCTTGCAAGTAGGGTAAAAAAAAAGGGAAAGAAAGAATAAAATCATAAATATATCTTTTCTCTGAATTTAATTGGTGTTAATATCTTGCCATAAATTGTAGCATCTACTTTTTGAAGTAATTTCAAGTCAATTATTCATATATAAGCTACAGACTCTAAATAATTAAGTATGCATCTCTAAAAGTTGGGACATTTTTCTACCTAACTACAATACTGTAGTAAACCAAACAAAATTGATAATAATATCTGAATAAGAGTTGATAGCCAATACATATTTAAATTTCCTGAATTATCTTCAAATGCCTTTTACAGCTGGTTTTTTTTTTTTTTTTTTTAACTGGGATCCGATCTAGTACCACACATTGCATTTAGTTGTTATATTTTTTTCTGCCTCTTTGTCGCTTTTTCTTTTTGCAACATTGGCTTGTTAAAGTAACAAGTTTCCTACAGAATGTGTCCTTGTTGAATTTTTTTGATGTTAACTCGTGGTGCTGTTTAACTTCTACCTCTACTCCTCATATTTCCTGTAAAAGGGAAGTTGAATCTAGGATTTTACTAAATGCAGGTTGATCACTTTTGGCAAAAACACTTCATAGGTCATACTTCAGAGTTTATATGTCACCTGATGTGATGCATTATGGTGTCTGGTTGTTGCCTTACTAGTGACACACCAGGTTAAGGTAGTGAAAGCTTGATATCCCCATTGGAAAGTTTGCAGAGTCACAGTCTGGCAACATATAAATACTCAGTTTCCCATCAACCTTTCAACTAATAGTTTTATCATTGGTTAATGACCACTCCCTCAGTCAATAATTTCATTTGGGCTTACAAAAAGGTGTTTCATTAACCAGCTCTTTTCCTTAACCATGATAAAATAATGTTGTGTAGCAAACAGTCTCCAAATCTCCAAGGCTTACAGCAACAGCATTTATTTTATGCTCCTACATGTTTCAGAGGCTCAGCTGATGTTAGCTGGGTTGAACCTGAGTCCAGGCCTTAGGTGGAGTTCAGTCTGCTCCGTGTTTCTTTGTTCTTGGCATAGGCTGAGGAGCAACAGCTACTTGAAGCATAGTTTTCTCCTGGCAAAGGGTAGGAAATCCAAACAGGCTTGCAGAAATTTCCCATGATTCTTCAAGGCTAAGCTCAGAACTGGGACAATGTCTCTTCATTGACACAATGTGTTCCATTGGATAAGGCAAGTCCTCTCACCAAGACCACAGTAGACGCAAGAGGAATCTACACTTTGCCAATTTTAATGGGAGGCACCACAAAGTCACATAGCAAAGGCAATTAATGTGTAATTCTTCCACAACAGGGAAAAATGAGTTGCAATCAATAATCCAATCTACTGTGGTGATTTTCTAATTATTTATTCCCTGTCTTTCTTCATATTATTAATAGACAAACTATCTTTATAAATGTAATTCACTTTGACTTATGATGGGGCAACAGTTCCAGAAGATGTTTAAGACAAATCTGAGTTCAATTCTCTCTTCTAGGTGGATTCATCAATATTAACTTATCACATTATATAATGATTACCATTACGTGGCTAACCCTTGTTAGATAATGAGCACAAATGTAATGTCAAACTTTGTATCCTTGGTGTTCAGCACAATTCTTAGAACACAGAAGGTGCTCAGTAAATGTGGGATGGATTATATTTCAGAATAATCCTTGAATCTTACAAATAATTTTTAGCCAAAGTAATTTATAGTATGTCCTGCGTCTTCCCTCCCTCCAAGTACAATTATCTTTGCTTTCCAGATGGAAAGAATAAGACATTGAGATGGTAAGAAGCATGGTGTGCCCAAGGCTAAACAGTAAATCAAAGATAGAGCAGGGAATGGAACCCATTACTCTTGGTCCCTGCTCTGTGCATGAGACAGCATGCCCCAGTGCTTTTATTCAGTATTGTACCATTGTTTCCATACGTAAGGCAATTATTGCCACTCAGCGTTTTGACTATTATTGATAAATTGAAGACTATGTTAAGCACCAGATCTTTTTACATCTCTCCAGTACAGAGAGAGACAGAGACAGAAATCTAGAAATAATTCAAACTGCTTAACTCTATTTTAAAGCCAAGGGAATAGAGACAAAGAAAATAAAGGAAAAGCTCAGAAATGTTAATGGAAATTATAATCATGGCCAATATTAGAGACAACCATGTTGCTCTACATGGACAGAATTAGTTAAATTGTGTTCATGTTAATTTTCAGTTATTTGAAAAGTTCATGTACGGAACAAGAAAAGAAAACTGACATATGAAAATGCAAATTATGTGAGTGAAGGCAAGTTTATGCTTCATTTGGAAAAGAAATCTGCAAGCAAAAATAAGAAAAAGAAAAAGATCACTGATAGGGAATAGTATTTTACATCTAATTGATTATTTTAAAATCTTAACCATTGCATTACAGATGGACACTCAATTAGCTATAATCCAAAGACTTTTCTAAAAAATTGTATTTGCATGGCTATAGAACCTTATTTACAATTATGTGCATATTTGTTAGTTTGCCCTACCTTGCAGTATTTGGGTGATTTCCTTCACTTCCCCTCTCCCGTTGTTTCAGAATTCTTAGTCTGTCAATCTTATTATTGGGTAGAAAATGATTAATGAGGATTGAGTGTCTGTGTTGATAATTTATGCACAATTAATGAAAAGGCTTTTGCTATCATTAAGGAATTTCATAGACTACTTATACACTCTAGTGGGAGAAATTGGTCAAAGCACTTCTTTTCTGAAAAGAAAAATCAAACAAACAAAATATATATATAGGGCACTTAAGCATTGCAATGATATTGAAACTCTCTAGAGTGTCCTGAAATTGTGTAAGCAGCCTGATATAATAAAATATGACATAAAAAGTCACTTAAACCCACTAATTAGGCAGATAATAAAAATCAAGCAACTATTGAACTGCAAGGCAGTCACAATAGACAATTAAAGGTTAATTAGATGTGTGAATACAAGTTCCTCTTGTCCTGGGATTTTTTCCTCAGATGCCTTAGATTCATAAAGGAGCTTGACATGTAACATAAAAATCCACAAGGGATTCATTTCTATGAGAAAGAATTCTTTGCGGGGAGGAAGACATGACCAAGCTTTAGGAATTGGGACAGGAAGTGGGGAGAGAGAAACAGTGACAACAATATCAACAAAACACTTAGAGGTACTTTGCAAATCTGATCAATGCTTAACATGACATTAAATGTAAAATTGTTTTCACTCTAGATACATACATAGGATTTTGAAAGACACAGGAAGATCCAGTGATGTGAGCAGGTGAGGTGTTCCGGTGAAGCATGGAGAGAAGCTGGATGGCTGGGGGAGGCAAGGGCTGGGGACTGAACTCTAATCTCGACTCGGCTCCTCAAGCTCTGTGGTCTGGCAATTCGTGAAATCTGTTTGGGCCTCAGTTTCTCCTTCTGAAAGATGCAATCCAGCCCAGGCTATGTGATCTTTTATGTCTTCTCCATTAATTTAATGTCCATAACCTAATAATCTTCTCTTTTTTTAATAGTTTCATTGTCACATAAATATGCTAATATGTGTGTGTGTGTGTAGAACAGATTGGTTGCTTAAAAAATGCAATATCAAAGCCTCTAAAAATTTATTTCATCATAAATTCAATTTGATATTATTTTTCCTGGGAACAAAACATGTACCAGAAACTACCAGGTGCTAGAGATTTGGGGATAAATGCCATGATCCATAGACTGTGTTTCAACAATAATTTTAATTATTGGATATTTTGGTGTGAAAATCAAATATCAATAACCACATACATCTTACTTATTCTCATAGAATTTTAATAGAATCCTTTTATGTGATTCTTCTGTAAAAGTACAGATGGATGAGAATGTTTCTAATATTTTCTAATAACAGCTAGCTGAGTTTAATTTCTAATAAAGTTATCATTTATGAAGTGATTATTATATTATTTAGATATCACTCTACATATATAAGTCTAAGAATTACCAAATATTATTTTCATGTGAACAGGTAAAGAACACATAGCTCTGAGGCTTACTCAATGCTACCTAGCTAGAGAACTGAGCCAGGAATTTAGCTAAAGATTTCTCTATGAACTGCCAACTACTTTTCTTCATGTAGGCATGTACTCTGAGGGTTTTCTTTTTTTTTCTTTTGATGTTTTATTTTTTTTCTAATGTGAAGGAATAAGTCTCACAGACTCATTCATACTCAATAAATACTGTAGACTAATCAGGTTTAGGGTCGGCTCACATCTAAGCAAACTGCAGTCATCTGACCATGTAGAGCTGAAGAAATATGGAGAGAGATGCTGAAGAAATATGGAGAGGGATACTGAAGAGAAAGCAAAAAAAACCTGGCTAATGTGTGATTGGGATTTTGCCAGAAATGATGAATAAAAAAAAAACCCACCAAACATTCAAATTCAGAAAGTTTAAAACAGAACATTTCTCTCACTTAGAGTAACATAGTCTCAGGCTACAGAATCATCAAAAAGGGTTGCTCAGCCTCATCTATGGTTTGAGGGTGGCAAACCCTCCCAGAGGAGCTGAGGCTGGAGACAACTTTTCAGGCATGAGGACGGTCTGGACAAAAAGCTAACATGGGCGTCGAAGGAGAGGATCCCAAGAAAAAGGAATGGCAGATCCAAAGGCAGAAGCGCCAGGATCAGTGACTGTACCTTGATACAGGGACCATGCAGGGCCTGGCAAAGGAAGGACTAGAGAAGGAGCAATGCAAATGGAGAGAGAAAAGTCAGTATAGGATTTGGATTTGAACTTGGAAATTTAGGTAGTGTTAAAAAAGGAAATGTATGAGTGTATGTGTGGTTGCAAGGTTACAGACACACAAGGAGCAAGAGGGTACAGCTCTTGCCGGCACCCCAGGCTGCATCTGGGCTTTGCCTCACTCAGAGAGCACCTGACATGATCAGTTTTGTACTAGGGAATGGAGGGAGAAAATTTGGAGAAATAAGCAAGGCTGTTAATGTGAGCTCCATTTTCCAGATGAGAACATTTTTAGTGACTTGCCTGGAAGCTCACAGCTAGTGGTAGAACCAGGACTCAGCCCATTCACACTTCATCACACCATGCTGTCACAGATAGTGTCAACACACAGCATGAGCTTGATCAGCATCTTGGGTAATTTATTGATTTATTATGAATTACCAGCAAATGATTGTGAATAATTTAAATATCCAATGACAGGAAAATAAAGTAAAATAAATTAGGATGTGATCACAGATGAAATATTATAGAATTATTACAAAAGTTGGTTTTAAAATGTACTTAGTGGCATAAATAAATGTTTTCCCATAATGTAATATAAAACAAAAAATCAGAATATAAAACCACTTTAATACACATGCAGACAAAACAATCTTAATTATTTTGTTTGCATGTGTATGCATGAAAAAGAGACAGGGTGGAAATATATAAAAATGTTAATAGAAGTTTATCTGACCTCTGAGGTCATAGGCCATTTATCTTTATACATTTTTGCGTTTTCCATGTTTTCTATATTTATTATTCATAGAATGGGAAAAAATAAACATTTCAAAGGAAAAAATAAGGGAGAAGTGACAGCGGACAATATTCTCAACCAATTTAATTCGCAGTGTGCACATGAAATCAGGTTGTCATCATTCTCTGCTTTTTATAGCAAAATGAAAAATTTTAAATCTTCGGTGAGTAGATAATTAAAACTTGTGCATGCCTATCAAAGTGCGGGCACGCTGATTCCCATTTCTACTTGGTGCCTGAACTTTGTCACGCCTACAGGTTTTCTTTCAAAATATTTAGTAGCGAACCAGCGACCATTCCTCCCATTAAGTACAGTGTAGGCAGCAAGTGCTGGGACAGCCTTCATAGTTATACCTGGGGCACAACTGTGTGGTTGCAAAATTGTACCTGATTACAATCACTCAGTGTCGAATGTCAGAAAATAGCCGTCCTGGTGAAAACTAGCCTGGGTGTGTGGGAGGAGGCTGGGGAGGGTGTAGCCTGGAGGGAGGGCCAGGGGCTTTGGATCAGGAACTAGAGGGCAAAGCAAAGCCCAGATGCAGACTGAGCAGCTGGCAAGACGGCGCGGGAATAGGGCGGGACATGTTCTGAAACCTATGCCCACTCCCTGCCTCCAAAAGCACAGACTGAGCCAGGAGAAACTATTGTTTGCTTGTTAAATGTGGGTGAGAGAGTTGCTCTCACCAGCCTTGCCCAAATTGCCAGCCTCTTGGGCTGTGTCTGGCTTTGTCTTGAGTCCCCTACACACAGTCCTAATCTCCAGCATAGCTGTTTTGTTCTCTCCTATTCCGGCACTTAAAGAAAGCTATCCCAAATTTAAAGCACCTCTGAAGAGGTGATATGATTTGTACAAAGAAGAACAGGGCTCTCTGTTCTCCCAACCCTTGTTCTGAATATTGTGTATTTATTTCATACAGCTGAGGAGCATTTGCACTGTTTTCCACCTGTTCCTTTGAGTGTCAACCCTGGCGTCCCATCAGACCCCCTGTGAGATACAGTCACATTACAGATGTCCCCTTAGCCATAGAAGGACCAATGTAGCAGGCTTGAGGTGGGACTTGGGGTTCTGTAATTTTAATAAGATTCCTAAATTATTCTAATACCCAATCATGGTTTATAACTCCTCCTCTAGAATATTACTCTAGAAGGCAAACAAAATCAAAATCAACAAGTACAGCTGCTATATATACCAGAGAGACCACATGGGAAAGCAAAGACCACTCTTTCACCTGTCTGAGCCTCAGTTTCATCATCTGTAAAATGGAGGTGATCTTCCCTGCCTTGAAGTGCTGTTCATGTGAATTAACCTAGCACAGTCTCTGGCAGAAGACCGTTGTGAAAACAGATAGGAGCAGTGCCATCTCTTTGTTCTGGAATACGGTCAAGTACATTTAAGAGTGTCGCCATGCAGCTCTGATCTGTGTCGTGTGTGAGGGGTGAGAGCATCAAAGGAACGTGCGATTGAAGGGTGCAGTCGGCAGCGCTGAATGTTTTCCAGGGTAAAGACATCCTCTTATTTCCATTGTCCTGTAGTAACTTAGTAAGGGTTTCTCACTCACAGGTTCCTTATAATTCTTTCTGATGCTCTTTGAATTTCTAGTCTATATCACCTAGGGGGTTAATTTCTGAAAGTTTTCATGAGAAGCCTTTCTATAGTAATTACTGACTGGGAGTTTGGATAGAGTAGTTGGGAATCTCTGTTTTTAAATTCCTTCCTAGTATGTACTAGATTTTAACTTTAGGCAATTTACTTAGCTTTCTGAGCCTTAATTTTCTTCACTTGTAAAATGAAAAAAAAATAAAAATAAAAACAGTAGTAGACTAGACACCACATCTGCATCGTTTCAAATCCTCTCGCCCTCAACTGTCTTTTGTCCCATCCTGTGTGGGTCAGACCCATAGCACATGGGCACAGGCTGATAACACCAGCACCGCCCCTCCTGCCAACACAGTGGGCTTCTCACCTCCCATCCCGGGGCTGCCCTACTGGCTGCCATGGTTCCCAGGCATGTGCAACCGAAATGACTGTGGGGGAAGAAACTTAAAGCCCCCAGGGATAATCTTTTGCTAAGGGAGACACAAGCCATGGGTAAATGCATGTCCCTGTTCACCTCCTGGGGAGAGTTCTGAGACATGGGTTGTACATCTCAGAGGAATGGTTCTGATGATCAAGCAATCAGTAATGTTTGGTCTCAGCCACCTCAAAATACACCCTCATCTTGGATCTTCCTCTTTCTCTACTTCATTTTCTTGCACCCTCACTCTAGCTGCCTAGAGTTGTATGCTCAAGAAATGTAATGGTCCCTAAAACCTCCCAAACTCCACATTCTGGGTATCCTATGTTAAGACAAGTCATTATGTGTATCTTCAGTTTGTTGTGCAAATCAAATGAAATAAATATCAATGTGATATAAATAGAATTCAGTAAATGTTAAATCATCATCATGTTTCTCAAGCTGCAAGTTATTTGCCCTCACCACTGTCTCCTTGAAACCCTCTTGTTCTATACCTACTTTCTCTGGCCTCACCCTACCATCATTTATAATTGTTTGTTTATTTGCTTCTTAATTTGGAGAACAAATCTGTACTTGGTTTCTAAGTGGCAAGTATGACTGCTCTGAGCAAGGATTTCAACTGCACTAATGATTCTGTGCAGTTTATCCTGTGTTGGTCTCTTGTCATTTGTTATGTGTTTGTGTGCTCAGAAGATTGTAACTCACTAAAGACAAGGACCATTATCTCACTCAGATCCCACAAGCCAACTCCCTTGGTTAGGGCCAGTAACTAGTTATGTTTGGAGAGTTTCAGAGTAATGGTCAAAATTTTGAGGGAGTTGGTGCTATTTGTATAGATGGCTGAAAGCCTCATGAGATGGGCGAGGGGTGAAAACATTTGGGCTCATACACCATCATGGAATAGGGCCCTTCCTTAATCCTCCAACCACTACACTAGCTGGACAAGATCCTTCCTTGAGGGAAAAGACTGCACTAGGCCCAGGATCAATAGTTTGGGGTTGGTATGGTGGTACTTAGACTGACTTTGTGTTCAAACCACATAGGAGGAGTCTGGAAGTCTCTATGAAGAGACAGAATCAAATAAAAGCATAACATTACAGCATCTTCTCAGTAAGAATCAGAGAACACAAGGCAAAGAAGGTATTTTCCACTCGAGTTCGAGGACTATAGGAATGGATTGAAAGAAAACCTGCCTCACTTAACACAGTGCCTTGTTCACTGCATAGTCCCAGTGCCAAGCAGAGAGCTGGGCTCATTAGGAATTTGTTGACTACTAGCATGAAATGATGAAGCCAGAGGCTCACATATTTGGTAAAGTCAGCAAGAAAATGGATAATGAGAGCAACATTAAGAAATGCACACAGGGGACTTTTGCATGAATATATTAGACTTTGTTGTCCTCATTATGTGCAAGATTTAAGTCTCATGAATGAACAGTTTCATGGAGGCAGTCACACTTCACACCAAAGTCTAGCCCGTTACAACTCAAGGTCCCTCTTGTCACACAGGTGCACACACACACACACACACACATAAATCTGCCTTCTCCTTCCAGTTACAAATTGTTTCTCTTAGATGTATCCACCCACAAGAACAGGAACAACGAGTCTTTCTTTAGACCACATTTTGTCTTTCTCTCTTCCTACCTTCTGCTTTCAGTATGGGTAATTGTGTTTTCCCTGGACTTATATCAAGGAATATTTTATTTCTTCTATAAGAGCCAGGGAGAACTTCGTTATTTGTTTGACCCATAATATGCGCCTTGTATTTTGGAGAAAGACAGTGTTTGTAAGAATTAACCTTCTGAAAAGAAGGCATCAAATTAAAATTATCTCATGACCAAGAATGCCACCCAGGACAACCTTTACCAGGATTTCTCCTGAAATTCTACAGAATTTATAAGGTATGATATGCCTCCTGAAAATTATGTGAAGGTGAAATGTCAGGCTTCCCACTGTGCTGATGCTGTAAGGCTTTGGGGTCTGATTATGTGTACAGAAGTTGTTCTGGGCACCAGCTGGTACTGCATTTGTCTTATTCTCCATTTGTCTCATTCAGACTACCACTCCCACTCATTATACCCTAGTTCAAAATCATGAGATTGTGGATGGGATCCTTCTCTGTAAGAAATGAAAAATTGAAAACAAAGTACTCCCAAAATACTGATGAACCCTGGGCTGGTATATAGGATAACTTGAGGGCAGAAAAAAATCCTTTAGGAATGAGGCAGACACTAAAATATGAGCAGCGTGAGAGCATCAGGCACTTGAAGAAAGAATTTCCATGTAGCAAGGAGAAGTCAAGAAAGGGCTGGAAAGAACTTTGCTAACTCAGCAATGTTGCCAAGGACCGGTTTGAGTCCTAATCATCAAGCCCATAAAAATGCAGGCATAAAATAGAAACAAAGACAATTGGCCCTTCAAGTATATCCTGCTTTGTTATTTAAAGGTTTATTAAGTGTATAGATCATGGAACCTGTGTTTCAGATTTCCAATGAGACCTGAGTCAATATATTAAGACATAACATTAAGGTAAAAGACTGCAAGCTTTATTGAATACTAAATATCTTTTATGGTGGGATGTCACTATAAAACTAACTCTCCTGCCCAAATGGTTATTTCAACATTTGTGAAATAGTAAATAAAACCTGAATAAGTTGAGCCTTGATCATGACAAATAGTGGTTTCCAAACAGACGAGCTACCCACTCACTAGACAACTTATATCCAAACAAGAAGGAGAAAATATGGACTTTAATAGGGTAGACTTAGAGATAAAAAGTGACCATCCAAGCCCAGTTCCTGGCAAAATAATTGGATCTCTGTCCTTGTCTTGAACTCTGCCCCTCACTTGCTACTTCATTACTGACTATATCCATCCCATCATACTTTGAGTTCTTCTCTTACATGTCTCCTCACTTGTGAGCTTTTTATTTGATGACTAGATAGGGATTATCAGGTCTTGATTACAGTTGACCTTTGAACAACACAGGGGTTTGGTGTGCTGACCCCTATGCAGTCAAAACCCATGTGTAACTTTTGACTCCCCCAAAACTTGATTACTGTTGACCAGAAGCCTTACAGATAATACAAACAGTTGATTAACATATATTTTGTATGTGATAGGTGTCATATATTATATTCTTATGATAAAGTAAGCTAGAGAAAAGAAAATGTCATTAGAAAATGATAAGGAAGAAAAATATATATTTTCTATTCATTAAGAGGAAGTAGATCATCATAAAAGTCTCTATCCTCTCCGTCTCTGTGTTGAGTAGGCTGAGGAGGAGGGGGAAGAGGAGGAGTTGGTCTTGCTGTCTCAGGGCTGGCAGAGGCAGAAGAAATTCCATGTATAAGTGGACCTATGCAGTCCAAACTTGTGCTCTTCAAGGATCAACTGTATTTGTACTGGTGTGCCCTTATTCTTAGATATTGTTAGTTTCCAGTCACTTTAGAATAATTTGCCAGTCTGACTATCTGGCTCTGGTCTCTGAAATCACTCCATGGCAATGACCCCTTGGTCAGAACTCCACTGGCTTTGCTACTGCTACAGGAGGTCAGAAAAGCAAAGTATGCCTGTATTTGGATAGAGATAGCCTACCCATAGTAGTTCTTTCCATAAAATTATTTTTATAGCATTGATGTGATTCAACAGGAAAGATACTCATTAACAGCAGATCTCTATTCTGGTCCAAGTCTTCCCAAAAAATTCTCCTGATATAATTACTTAAGCACACTAATCCTCAACCACCCAATTATAGTCCTAACTACTCCACAGAGTTGCTTACTGAATAAAAACAAAACAAAGATTAAAAAAAGAGAAGACACAGAGACATAAATAACGACGCTTATGGATTTCCAAGCATAAGATAAATTTGGCGCCTTAAGTTTCCCAATCAAATAGGCAGAAACCGGTGCAGAAGTCATCCAAACTTCTTGTAAAACATTCATCAAACCTGCTGTATTTGCAAAAAGCTGCTCCAGAGAAGGCAATTTGGGTCAGTGAGAAAAGGCTGATCAGTCAACATTTAAAAGACAGGAGAGTAAAGGCAGAATGAGGTCACACGGTGTGCTCTTCCACGTGATGGGTTTCTAGAAGGCAGGGAAGCCATGCAAGGCTGGGCAGGTTGTTCATTACCTACAGGTATCAGGCCAAGGAGACAGATAGGAGCAAAAATCCATCTGTATCTTGCTCTGGAATTCCTGTGTCCTGCCACATGACTGTGCCTTTCTACGCAGACAAGAGTTAACGTACCCTGAGACTGTGGTAACATGAGTTAATGTAAACTGAGCAGGTCTGAGACTGCTATCCACATAAAGGTCTGCTTGCAAGGTCGGCCCACGGCTAGTGTCTAGAAGGTAGCATGGGGAGCATTCTCACCATTCCCTGATAGGAATGGCTCATTGTGCCTAGTCTGTTTGTGCAAACAACATGGCATATGCTGAACATCTGCTTTCCTTTGTGATGTCTTGAAGCATGGTCCATGCTAGGCAGAGGGTGCCTACGTGACCAGTGCCTGATAAAATGTCTAGGCACTGAGACATTTCTCACATGTTGTCACAACTCCTTGCTGAGAGAATTAAGCACATCCTGAGTGACACCACTGGAGGATGACTCCAGGAAGCTTGGGCCCAGTTTCCTCTAGACATTGCCCCATGCTCTTTTACCATTGTTAATTCTGCTTTATATCATTTTGTTGTAATAAATCACAGCCATAAATATGACTACATGCTGGGTCATGTTAACCTTTCTAAGAAATTGTGAAACCTGGTGGGAGGTCTTGGAGACTCCCAATACACTTTTTGTTTCACACTAAGAAAGTATTTTCCCACCAACCTGTCGTCCATGGGGCCGTGTCTGCCTGGAGGTGCTGCTTTTCACACAAATCCTCCATAAGGACTTACTGGGCCTCTGCTAGGGGGAGAAGAGGGTGAAGAAAAATGCATGAGCTTACTGCCCCATCTGCATCCTTTACCTGATAGAGAGAATCTTTAGTCACTTTCCTTTTTCCCTCACTGGAGCCAGAGTGAACACTTCCTGGGGCCATATTACTCTGCAGTTTTGAAGGTAGATCCCAGGAATGGAGGTAGGAGGGGGCCAACATTTGCAAATGCCCTCCTATGTCTGGGTACTATGTTTGGGGTTTTAGAATGCATCATCTTAACAGGGAGAAATAACAATCCTATATTGTGGTTTAAGAACCTGGGGCACAGAGACTTTAAGTAACTTTCCCAAGATCACACTGTAAATGGTAAATCATGAGTTAAAATGGAGTTCATTTGATTCCAAATCTTGTCTTTTTCTTTTACATCATGTCACCCTCATTTCCAAGTCTTCAACCTCAATTGTTTTCATCTGAAAATTACAGATGGGCAGGGGGTGGACAGAGGAGGGGATGGGGATATACACACCTTATGGGTGCGGTGTGCACTGTCTGGGGGATGGGCATGCTTGTAGCTCTGACTCAGGCAGTGTAAAGGCAATATATGTAACCAAAACATTTGTACTCCCGTAATATTCTGAAATTTAAAATAATAAACATAAAATAAAATGAGATATGCATGTTAAGTTTGTAACATAGAGGCTGGAATGTAGTAAACCTGAAACAAATGAAAATAACCCTTATTATTGCAATGACTCTGATGATACTTAGCACAGGGATTTGTCCGGCCCAGGCCTCCCTTCCAGGGGCTCAAGAACAGGTGATGGCAAGACTTAAACGAGGACTATCTAGGGCTACTATTCAGACAATTTTTTTCATGTTTACAATACAACACACTAATAATTATGTATCCCACTAAATAGGCATCAGATTAGTGTTGAAAGTTTTATTTGAATCTACTCCAAACTCAAATTTATACACCACTCTGTCTCTCATATTGTTTCTGAAGAATCACACAAAACTGCTTCAGACATAAAAAAAAAATAAAGAACAACAATAAAAACCACAAGTGTTGTCTTGGAGTGACCAGGTTTGTGTTCCTCAGGCACATATTAGCTTATGACATTATCTTATGAATTATTCTCTTATACAGCACTCTGTTCATGAAATTGAATAATAAACCTTCTCTTACGTGTATGAAAGTAAAAATTCCATTTCCCTCTGGTGTTAATAGTTCACAGCATATCCAATTACTGATTTTGTTCAGATCAGCCTACTGGACATTGTGATATAATACAAAGTTTAGCTTACAGACATACACTGAAAGCCCACATCACGTCAAATAGGGCTTAACACAGAATCTCTCTGGCACATACTTAAACTCAGTAAATGTGAACTGGGATGATGATGGTGGTGATGATGGTGGTGGTGGTGATAGTGTTCCCAGATGAAGTAATTTGTATTCCAACATTGTATAGAGCTTAGATAGTTTCTAAGGTCAATCCATTATAATTTATAATTGAATAAACCTTATACACAGGTATACACACACACGTACACATAAACAAGTGTTACATAAAGGGATAAGATTGAGAGCTCTGTACCTCTAATTTCCTGGAAATACCTTCATATCCTTCGATTTCATGAATTTATATTAAGTGTACTGAACCTATATCATAACTTTTTTTTTTTTAGAAAACAGCTTTTCATGGCTCTACTTAACTGTCACCAAAATATACCATGTATATTCTCCTATTAAAATATGCTCAATATTTTTTATTATTACTTTTAAGCCCCTTATTAATACATTCGACTCAAACAACAAAAGAAAATATCCTTAAAAATAAATATAGCCCATTCTGTTTCCAGGGGTATGTATTATTGCTATTGATTTTCTAGTCATCTACTTTTAAAGCCAGTTTGAAAATGATTTTTAAGTGCTCAATCTCATTTATTAAAGCCTTGAAAGTTGATTGCCTTAATTTTCCCCCAATCAACAAGATAACCCTTAATTTTAAGGCCTGGATTAGCGGCACTCCCAACTATGAAGTAATGACACCATTTATTTACATTAGAATCAACACGAGTTCAGAACTTAATGCTCTCATCAATTTTCCAAATAAAACTGCAGCTGTAGTGTGGAACAGGTGAAATGAGGTCTGTATTTCTCAGATGCAACATAGCCAAGAGCTTAACCCAAGCTTCATGAAGTTTAAAAGCAATAAAGCCAAAGTTATTTCAGCCCTGCAGCGTACTTATTTAAAGAGATGGATGTTATTGGCTGTCTTTCAATGCACTGCTTATATTATCATTAAAACTTGAAATGGAATCCCACCGTGTTATATGTGTGAAATACCATATACTTATAAAACCCAGCCTCCTCTCCAATCCCTTTAAAATAGAAGGATAAAAGCAACTGTAAAGCTACATCCAAAACATTATAATATCTGCATAATTCTATCCCCATCCTCATTCCTTACAGAAGAAACTGGAGTTTCAGAGATTATGGAATATCAAAGGTAAGACATCGGTGTATCTGCCAGGATCTTTGGTCTAGGAATCAGAGAGCAAAAGTGTTTCATTGGAGGACATGCAGATGAAGAACCTACATGATTGTCAAATTAGCAGCATGAAAGAATATACTAGCTAGTCTCTAAACTCCATGAAGGTAGGAACCATGTCTGTGTCCACTTATCACAATGTCTATTAGAGTGCCAAGTACGTATCAGGTATCTAGCCAATACTGAATAAATTAAAAAAGATGTTATATTAAAACAACTGGCTCCCTCCATGGTGATTAATTCCTCTGAAAAAGTTTCTAAAAGGCTTTATAAAGGAAATGTGAGGTCTTTGCTACAGCACAGTATTCTAATCTAGAAAGATAAATTCAAAGATGAGTAGAAACGGGAAGAGCACCTCATCCTCTCGGTCTCGGTGTCTATCTCTGGCATCAATTCTTTTAAATGGTTTCTGCTTCCTTCTCTCTTCTTTTACTTCTAAACTTACAGGTTCAACAAATTCTTTCAAAGTATCATTTATTCAATGCAGTACTATTCTTTTAATCTCAGGACTCTTAGTTTAATAAGATTAAACAGAGTCCAAATCCAAATATTCAGGCATCATTGCTTTTCATGACCATGTTCAATCATATTTTTCTATTCCCCTGCATAGTAGCTGAAGTTTCCATCCTACACCAATTTAGGTTAGAAAGATTATTATTACTGGGACATTAAGCACTAAATTGGAATAAATTAATGATACCAAGCCAGACCAAAATTGCTTGTAGCTGTGTCAAGTCAAATCAAGGCAGTATTTATGTCATGATCCCAATGGCAATAAAGTCTCTCAGTTTCTTTCATGACCAAGAGAAAAAATAGCCAGTGAAAACAAGCCTGGAGAAATCATATATATGTGAATAATAGGGAAGGACTTTACAGTAGCTGTTCAATGACTTTAAAAAGATAGTATATTGAGTGAACAAATAGGAAGTCTCATTAAATGACTGGAATCCATAAAAATGAACCAAATGGATATTTTAGAATTGAAAACTATAATATCTGAAATGTAAAATTATCTTATGGGTTTAACAGAAGATTGGATACTATAGAAGAAATAATCAGTAATCTTAAAGATATGGAAGTAAAATTATAAAATTGTTATACAAGGAAGGAAGAAAAGGTTAAAAAAATTAACAGAACCTAAGTGACCTATGGTTCATTGCATAGTCTAGGATATATGTAATTAGAGTCTCAGAAGGAAGAGGAAGAGATTGGCAGAGAAACAAATATTTGAAGACATAATGACTTAAAATTTTCCAAATTTTATCTCAAAAAAAAAAAAATTAACCCCTAGAGGATGCTCAATGAACCTCAATCAGAATATACATTTTAAAGAAATCTATGCATTATAGTAATATTCCTGAAAACCAAGATAAATTTAAAAATCTATAAAGTAATTCAATGAAGAAAAAAAGGTATTTCAAATATTGTACTTAAACATGTGATTTCAATATAGGAAAAAATGAATATTTACACCTAACTATACACAATAATTAAATCTCTATGAATAACAAACCTAAACATAAAAGTAGGAAAACCAAAACAAGACATGAGGAGCTATCTTTATTACTTGAGTGAATAATGAGTTCTTATACAGTAAAATGTATACAAGAATGTTCATAGAAACTTTATTCATAATATTAATAGCTTAAAACTAGAAACAACAAAAATGTTCATAAATAGGCAGATAGACTCAAAAACAAACAAACAAAAAATCTGTGGTATAGTCAATATATTTAAACCCAGCAATTAAGAAGGACAAATTACCAGTGCACAAAACCACATGAGTGAATCTCAACATTATGCTGAAAGAATCCGGAGACAAACAAGTATCTGCCGTATGATTCCAGAAATTCTAGAATAGGAAAAACTAATCTATGATCATAGAAATAAACAGTGGGTACTTCTGGAGGTGGTGGAGAATGATTGACTGAAAAGGAAGATGAGGGAACTTTCTAAAGCAGTAGAAGTGGCCTATATCCTTAAAGGGTTTTGAATTACATGGGTATAAGCTGTTGTCAAAACTCATGGAATTGTAGAATATCTGTGCCTTTCATTGCTTGCATATTTATCTTAAATTTTTAAAACAGAAAAAATTGCACCTCTAACTCATCCTTTTCTTTAAGCCAGACTATCTTCTTGACTTCCCCATTTCTCTTGATAAAGTTTTCTTCTCAGTCAAAACAAAACTATAAAGTTATTTTTCATGCCTGTTACCCCTTCCTCCAATATGTGACCATTTTGCAGATTCAAAGAATATTGTAATTGCCACCATTATTGAGTACTTAATTCAAGCACAGGCAAAGCTCTTTTCTTCCATTAATTCACTTATGATCTAATTTATTCTACACAATGACCCATTGATTTCCATTCTCTTATCCATTGTGAAAAAACTAAGAGAAGTCAAGTCACACAGAAAGTCAATTTGGAACTAGGCTTTGAATTTATGTCTGCCTCCTAATTATTGCCAACAGGAATTATTACAAAATCTCCCTCATGTCTCTCCCACTTTGCAGTGCTACCCTCAACCAAATTCTACTGGATTCTGCCTCCAATCAAGCTAACAAACAAATAAAAAAATAACTAGCTAAGACCATCAATGATCTTTATGTTACTATAGCTAATAGTCATGTTCAACTCACATCTTATTTGAACTCTTGTTTGCATTTAGCACTATTGATGTCTTTTGACCTAAAGTATACTTTCTTTGCTCGCCATTGCAAAGTATCCTCCTGGTTTCTTTCCTTCCTGTCCAGCCATTCCTCCTCAAGTTCACTCGAATACACATCAAGCATGTTCAGTCATTAAGTGCTAGCATTCCTTGAAATGCTGTTACAGATGCTGTCTTCTTTAGACTTCCCCCTCTTTCTCCGCAGATGATCTTACTCATACTTTGCACTAGAAACAATAGGGTTAGTAGCAGTTTGCATCTATCTTCTCCCTCTCTCCATCCTCTTTCTTCTCTTAAAGAAAGATGATTTATTCACCTTCTTAAAGCATAGTTCAATCATTATACTTCTCTTCTCAAAAATCTCCACGCCCCCCCCCACTTCCAGCCAAATGAAACTCAGACTCCTTCTCTTATACCAAAACGAAGTTCTCCAGGAAAAGTGAACTAACTTAGCCCTATATCGCACTGCTCCTTTTTCTATCATCTATGGCCTGTCTCACAGAACACAGGGGGCCGTGCCCTTCTGCCACCCTTTATACATTATGCCGTTGCTTGTGCCATTTCTTCTCACTAGGAAATCTTGCTCCTGTTCTCAATTTTTGGCAATTCCAGTTTTATTTACCTTTGGGAGAGCAGAGTGACATGACGTGACTTCCTTGAAACTTTTCCTAATTTCCAAAGTCACTAGTATCCTTTTCCTTTTAGACACTCCAGATTATTGTAATGCATACAAAGATACTGAAGTGACCAAAAACCATGGTGATAGCCGAAGTGGAAAGGAGGGTCAAAACTCAAGTTCCAAAGTCTTCTGTGACTATTGGTAGCAACTAGAATATAGATAGGTGACAAGGACATTGAGGGGAAAAGTGGATTAATCCGAGTGCCATGAACTTCAAAAGGAGGAAGATATGTGATTTTTTTGAGAATATAATACTTTTCTCTAGCTTGAAAATAACAGTAGGTCAAAAGAATTTAAACTGTAGTCATGAAGGCCTCAATGAAACTGGTATTTTGGGGGGAAAGCCAAATCACTTAAGCAGTTGAAATATTGATCAAAAGTTTATCTAGACAGATAGAAGATCTTCACCATTTTAAAATATAGCCATAAACTTTCACTCCTAATGTCTGATGAGATATGAACTGAGATAAAAGAGAGCTCTATTGAAGATGTTCTTGCTAGTAAAACACAAAGTAAAGCAAAAACCACTTAAATCTTTTCTTGGTAAACAATTTGCTGCTCTATAATTACTCTGGGCATCACTTGTTCTGATCATTTCTTCTGCTTCAAATTCCTTGAAGGGGTCTTTGTGACTTAGCTTATTGTCTGCTCCCCAATCACCTTCTAACCTTGTTCCTGCCACTCCCTACATGTCCTGTATGGTCCAACAGCACCAAATTACCCTTCCTGGGTTTGGTTCTACACTATTCTACCACTAGCTGTCACTGCACATATCACTCCCTTTTTCTGGAAGGCCATTGTACTCACTCTTTCCTGGCCAAGAATGAACATCCTGGGACACCATAATGTAGTAAATCTTTCCTCAATCTAAGCCACCTTAGTTAACTGACAGCACTTATTACAGTATGTCCTGTATTATATCCATCTGCTCGCTTTCCTGACTTGCCTACTAGCATGAGCTCCTTGTACTTAGGGTCTACTTTTTCATCCTGTGACCTTAGTGACAAGGACAATGGCTACCTATAACAAGTGTTCAGTACGTATTTTTAGAACTGTATTGAAATAATATGATCTACAGGTGCAAGAGACGGATAATGTTACAATAGCAGAGCAAAGCGGTGAAAAGGCCCAAATTGGTAGTTTGGTGTATTTGTATTAAATCATGACTCACTGACTTTGTAACTCTGGGAAATTTACTTAACTTCTCTCAGCCTCAGTTTTATCATCAGGAAAAAAATAAATGGAGATAATAATACTATGTAGAATAATTATAAAGAAATGAGATGGTTTAGGTAAATGTATGGCACAGTTTCTGTCTTACACTGAGCATTCAGTGAGCTATGGCTGTTATTATTTGTGTGACTACAAAATGAGCACATGAAAATAGAGAAGAAATATGAAAAGGATGTATGATACACCCACAGGAAAAGAAATCCATGTGTTTTTATTATCACTGAACTTTCAATGCATTTATGTTTACTTCTGGTTGTTACAGATTTAGTGGCTATTCAATCCTTTAGAAATCTAGACTAAAGGAGATCTATATTTTTACTTTTCAAAGTCCCTGGAAATTTTCATTTCCTTTAGACAACTCAAGAGTGAAGACTGCTCTAATTTTATCATAAATAGACACAGGCATGAAAAGTCTGGCTATGGAACAGCTTGGAGGGAGGACAGACAAATATGAAGAACATATAAAAATACATAATTCGTGTAAATGGACCCAATAAATGGCAGCAATTCCCCCACAATTTTCAAGAAATAGTTCAGGGAGAAAGCAAGCACTAGGAAAAAAAGTTGCATATTTTCAAATTGAATTTAATTTACAAGTAATTTTTGGATGTGTGCTCCAAAATTTCAGGTAAAATTAAGCAAGTCAGGCACTATTTCTGAAGGGCTGGTAATGGAGCGTCTCTTAGCCTTGTGAATAGGCATCAGACTACCAAGGAGCTTTATCCTCAAATGGCATTTCCGAATTGATTTCCTACTAATAGCAACCCTTCGCAAACTGCTCTGGGCCTACAAATCACTGACTATATCTCCTCCTCTTATCAAAATCTACTTGAAAGTAAAGATAATGATCCAGGATTGTGTTGAGGACATTCAGGTCATCCATTTCTCTAGGTGTTTGAGGTAGTATACTTGGCTTTTCCTGGGTCATTGAAAAGCTATTTATTTTGGCCACAATGGTGTTTGCTCTACACAGAATTGCTTTCACTGAGATTCATTTGGGATGCACGCCCCACTGTCTAGGAACCGTGCCATCTGTGACTATTTGAAAGGTCATTGTATGAATGGCTTACTCTTTCCCATCCTCCACCTCAGACCTTATGGGTTGACTTTTTACATTTTGTAAAGACAAAAATATTACAAAATATCAAAACCACATGTCATTAAAATAAGGAAGATTGAGCAGAGCAGAATACAGCTACAGCAAGATGACATTTCTTGCAGCACAAAATGTCTCAGTGGCCTTGTCACAGGCACAGCCCTTCTTTTCTACAATTTCTGGGCCATTCTACATATTCCAGACACATCTGTCTTCCCAGAGTACAATTGATGATGTGTCTTTGGTCAGTTCTCTACTAACTGGAAACACTGCTGATTTCCAATCAGAGTGGAGATGGTGGGGAGGAGGGGTATTCCACAGAACTATTTTTATGAGTCCTTTTTGTTTGTTTTAATTTCTGTTTTAATTCCAATAGGCTCCTTTTCTCCCTTAATATTCGGTCTGCACATATGCTGTCTGTTATTTATGCAACCACCAGCAAGGGTAGAGGGAATGGCAATTCAGATGGAGATTTGACTTTGGACAGAGTGAAAACAGAAATTTGATGTGTGACAGGGGAAAAAAAAAAGCAACATTTAGAATCATTCATTTCCTCCCTGAGCAGATGTATTAATCACAAAATCCCAGAGAGGCCCAATTTTTCATAAGAAAGCACGGAGCAAACACAAAGAGGGCACAATCTGGAAGGAGACAGGATGCAAGAAGAAGATCAAGTGAGGAGCAGGGGAAAGACAGACAGACACACAGACTATGGAGAGAAAATGGGAGCGAGACCAAGAAGTACCCCAGGATCGGGAAGACTAAAGCAGAGACAGGGAGGACAGATAGAGAACAACCCGAAGGGCCAAAGAGAGATCCCCAGGTTATCACAGCAGGTAGTCAGGAAAAGCAGAGATAGCTTTTCCCTATGAAATGTAGGGAATTCTGCTGAGAGACAAACAATATAATTTACTTCTCTACATCCCTCCAAGACTTTCAATAAAGATTGTGCCTCAGTCCTTTTGCAGGCAGATTTGTATCCCCTACTTTCATCAACCTCTCTCCAAGCGTCTGTGTTATCGCGAGCTTTTGGGTAGCTCAGCTGGTCCCAATACATTAGGACTCACTTTCTGCTTCGTTGACAACTGCAGTGAGAAAGATGACAATCACACCAAAAAGAGGTGAGGCAGAGGCATTTTGGGTGTCCCAGGCTGAATCGTGTTGCAACTGGGCATGCAACAAGGCAAGAAGGGGAAAGAGCTGGGAGAGGAGACAAGATGTATCCCATTGTTTCCTCTACCCCTTACCCTCCCCATCGCTGCTCCTCCCACACACACAGAGGACAGAGGACAGAGGACGCAAGCCTTCCTTCCATCTCCAGTTCTGGAAACCTAGATCTCTTTGTTTCCTAGCCTACAGCAAAAGACAATCGGTGTGAACACCACCTGCATGGAAACATCACATTGTACTCCATAAATCTGTATAATTATTATTTGGTAATTACAAAGACAATGAGCTGTTGAACATCTGAAAAAAGAGACGGAATGGGGAAGTTGAGGGAGGCTCGAGGGGGCTGGAAGGGCTGAAGCAATTTCTGCTGACCCACAAAGAAAGCAGCTCTGGACACTCTTCAGTGCTTTTACCTCGAGGGACGCTTTCGCTCTCCCTGTGTCTACTTCTCACTTCGCAGCCCTGCACCAAGCAGCTGTGATCACTAAGCCAATAAAACTCATGGAACTGATCAAGGATCTTTGCTTTTGACTTCCAAGCCTGGTAGATTAATTGTGTAATTCTATAGTTCCATCTATAGAGTTCCTTACAGTTTCCATATTGGTATTAATTAGAATACTCATACTACTGACTTCCACTTACAATTAATGTTTTTTCCTATTCCTGACTTTTTATCCTTTTAATGTCCTTTTAAGCTTACTTGATTTACTGGTAAACCTCCTCAAATTGTTTGGAGAATCTAGTGGAAGAATAAATGTTTAACTGCTGTTAAAATTTTCATTACTATAAGCAAGATGAGAGAAAAAGCATCTTTTTTTCTTTGTTTTGTAGTATTTGGAAGAGGCTAATTTCTAATATACTGTACAGAGCACAAATGAAATTCTAAATAAACCAATCATAAAAAGAAGACCAACAACATGTAGTAGTGTGCAGCAGGAGGTGATATTATTAATATATAGCAGTTATGAATGCAGATTCTAGAGAATGATGCACCTCGAAGATACATAAACATTTCAGGCCATTAAGGTATCATAAAAGTGTTCACCACAAAAACGGTAGAGGAGAGTTTATATTTTAGTGAGCCTACAACTTTATATATTCATTTAAATATATATTTTTCTCATTATTGTTTTAATTTCAATTTATTTGATTATTTTTCAGCATGAACATGTGTTCAAATGTTTTGTGGGAGTTGGTTGGTTTGTTTGCCTGTTAGGAAGTTTGTTTCATTTTTTTTTCTAGTTCCCTTCCTTTTAGCGACAGCTTTTCGATAAGGTTTGTTTGTTTCAACTCTGAGCATGATACTTGCAGCATCCCTCAGCTCTATAACCAGATTATTCATGAAATTCTGCAACTGGGAAGCATAGCATTATTAATACTAAAAACTGGATTCAGTCATTTTCAAATTAAAAGCTCAATCCTGATTTTCTTCCTTTTATTTCATTATCGAAGTCCAAAGTTGTCTAGGAATGCTGGCCTCCCCTAAATAAATTCAGATGACGGAGAAATTTCCCCAAATGCCAATGATGCATATCTCTTTATAAAATGAAGGGAAAGTTTGCAGGCAAGCCAGAAGCAGCAGGTGTCTGGGGTACTGGGAAACAATAGCTTTGAGTCATAATCTGGAAAGTTCCAGAAACTTTCTGCTACTTACATTTTTCTCTGTCATCAGAAGTCACAAGTCTTTCATCTCTAACTTCAACTTTGTAGAAAGAAAGCAAAGGGCTGGCACTCTTTGGAAAGAAAACCCATTGAATTATAAAAGATCCTCATTTATTTGGGAGCGGACCTGGGATTTGCTGAGGAGAGAATAAAGTTGGAAAAAGACAGTAAAGAGAAAGGAGGAGGGTGCTGCCCCAACACAAGGAAGAGGATCAACATTAGAGTTGATGGCTCAGCCGTGACTGAGCCCGTCCAGCCTTTCCGCCTGTGACTTTGCTCACCTGCTGTGTCCCCTACCACTGCAGGAACTGTTGCTCCAAATACAAATATGAAATACCAGCCTGTTTTAAAAGCAGTTTCAAGGCTGTCAATCTCAAACAAAATGACAATCTGACTCCTTTGTTTGACCAAAAGGTTCGTTGCCAATCTGGCTCTGCAGGCCTCACCCCATTCTCAGGACAAGGACAGGTTCTGAGAGGGCCATGGTGCCTCCTGCCACCGGCCCTTCTCCTTCCTCTGCATGGGCCCTCTCCTCACTGCACCTCTTAGTATTACCGGGGGGCTCCCTGACTCCCATTTGGGACTTAGCTCCTGACTTCCCCCAAATACAGATGACTATTTCTTCTCTGTGTCTTGTTCTGTCTTTATCACCTGTCACATGTCCAGTGGTGTGATAGAGCTGGCCCATATAGGCTCACAAGTGCTAATGCTTACATTTCTCTGAATTTTGAGAGCTAATTGTTAAAAACAACCATTATTAAAAAGTAATTTCTAGAAAATTACAATTAAACTATGTTAAAAATGAAGTCAATAAATGCTCAAACTCTTCACTTTCTAGTTATTTCATTACATTTTACTATTATAAATGCTTTTGAAGGTATGTATTTTTATTTTATCTATACAATGGAAAGACTAAAATGATGTGCCACTATGCTCCTCTTCCCAACTCCGTGTTCAGGAACATCTCACTGGTAGCTTGAAATCAGTTATGGTGGGAGTATTTTTACCACGAGAATTGGCAAACATACAAAGCAGAACTTGACTGGTGTTATATTCACAGTCTGGACTTAAGAAAGTGATTGACAAAATGTTAACGATTCAGATTAAACTTAAAATGTATTGTGCCTCTGGCTGTTACAGGAATAACACACAAAATTGAGAAAGTACTCTTCTAGTATGTGGAAATTATTATTCAATAGAGAAAAGAAATTGCTCGTGTCATTGATGAATGAGTAAAGATCTGATACATCATGGTTGTTTCTCTTTCATCTTGTTAGGATAGTATTAACATAAACAAAAACATCAATCATCATTCATGTTGAGGCTGCACTCATTCCTCAATTGCAACTCTCAATTTGCTCTAGATACAAGAGTTCAGCAAAATCGAGGAAGGCATACTTTGAGGAGCAATTCACTATATGGAATTTACATTAAGAAGGATTGTATTTTTGTATTAGTATTTGTAAATTGTGTTCTGTAATTCTTTATATCAATATCAATAATACAATAATCATGTGCACATGTATACACACATACATTTTTCCCAGAAAACTGGTTGTTAAACATTTACCAGTACACCACTGAATGTGTCTATCTTTCTAAAGAAATTGAAAGGTTTTTTTTTTCTTTTAAGAATTATAGTTATATCCAGATCATCATTAGATCTCTAGCACCTATTTGATACACAGTAGGTACTTGATAAATGCTTGCTGACTTAAGTGGAGGATTGTGTTCCCAATTATTTAGACATTCAGGGTCTTTCCAAGCTCAGAAAGGTTGGAATGTATTTCTCTTCTTGGGGCCTAGGGGGAGCATTCTATAGATTGAGCCTCCAGGAATGATTCCCAGAACTTTATAAAACTGACCTACCTGAGGAGCTCTTTCCTCTGCTCTAAGCCACCACTTGGGTTTTAGACTTAGGTGGGTGCCTAGATCAAAAAATTGCCCCTGCCCTCAACACCCACAAAATTTAAAGGATGATCATAATAAGTTGCTACTATCAAATCTTTTATCTCCAGTTTCTGTAAATACCCCACCACCCCCAGACAGCAAGAAAATGACCCCTGCCTTACTTCCAAATAATATAAATATATATTTAACTGGAAAAATCTAATTCACATTCAGAGTCATAGCTTCGAGAGAGAACAGAAAGTATGGGTTTAGCTTTCCCACATCTATGCAGCACAATAGAAAACAATGGCATTGGTTGGTAAGTGCCCGTCAACAATATACAACAAAAATCCCTAATGGTAACATTTCTGCTCTCAGCTACTTGGTTATGGAGACCTTGATTACTTCAGATTGTACCATGGTGCAACCAACCACTGTGCCAACTGTTTTTCTAAAATGATGTTTGGCTGAAAAGAAATAACCAATAGTCCCTTTGTATAGAAAAAAATACATAAATATGATTATGATCATTGAAATATTGTGTGTATTTTGAACTCTGCTGTTTAAAATTTATTTATTTTCATTTTTTATTTTTTAGATTGACACATAATAAACATAAATACCTGTGGGGGTATATAGTGATGTTACAATGTATGGTGATCATATCAGCGTAGTTAGTGTATCCATCATCTCAAACATTTATAATTTCTTTGTGTTGGGAAAACACAATATCCTCCTTCTAGCTATTTGAAACTATATAATATACTATTGTTAACTACAGTCATCCTACAGTGCTAGAGAACCGAACTCTGCTTTTATTTTCATTTAATATTATATCATGAATCTCTCCCTATGCCAATAAAAACTCTTCACGAACATTTGTAAATGCTGCCTAATATGCCATTTTATGACTGTTCTATAATTTACTTAACCACTTCTTTTGTGCTGATGATAGAGGTAAGTTATATTTTTCCACAGATGCTAAGGACATGGTGTGGTACACTTCTGTATCTAAATCCCTGTCATCCCCTCCAATTATTTTGTTAGACTAGATTCTCAGCTTTCTCTTAAAAATGGGTATTTACTAGCTTACTGAATCTAGGGCTTTTTTTATTTGTTCTATAAATGAAACAAAAGTAGATCCACATTGTTTTAGAAGCAATGGGGACAAGTCAGCAGTATATTATTTTCTGCTAAAATAGCACAGCATTGAAACACCTGGGACCTTGTTGAGGGGCATTACATAAAAGCATAGATTTCAGTAGATGTTACTGCATCCTGACTGGTGTGTTAGGCCTGTAAGCTTGATGTAATAAATCAATATGCTTCTTGTTTAATATGATACCTAATTATTAGACACTGATACTGGCAAATATGGTCATTTATTTCCCTTAAGACAATACCTGCTTCTAGTATTTTTAGTTTAAATCAATGCACTAAGTATGTGTTTTCCACCATGCTAATTTTGGGTGGAATCAAAAATTTTGTTAAACAATGTATCTAAACTCTAAGAGCTTACAGTGTTTGGAGAAACGTGAGAAAATTGCTTTATCGCTCTTTCTTAAAATTGCATTATGTTCCCTCTCAGATTTTCTTTAAATCTGAGTGGGAGTGAAGAGGGGTGAGAGTGCAAATGATTCCTTTTAGTGTCTCTGGACTGCAAGCTCCTCAAGCTCCAGAGATTTGTTTCTCATTTAAATTGGCATCCCTACTGATTAATTTGTAGTTTGATAAATATGGGTTTGTTAAATCAAGTTTAGCCTAAACGTGCCTCCTTACATATTTTAAGTTCACCCTAAAGGCTTCTTTGTACAACCTGAACTGTGAGTTAACTGGATGTGTACACAAACTGTAACCTACTTTTGTAGCAGTCACCAAGTTCCAACCAATCAAAGGCAGCCAACTGTTCAAACCGTGTTCAAATAATACAAACGTCAAGCTGTAACCAACCTAGCGGTTCCTGTACCTCCCTTCTGTTTTCCGTACTTCACTTTCCTTTTTCTGACCTCTCTGACCACGGAGCAGTGCAGAGTCTCTCTGAACCTCTTCTGGTTCTGGGAGCTGCCGGATTCTCGAATCATTCTTTGCTCGATTAAATCCTGTTAAATTTAATTTGTCTAAAGATTTTTTAACAGGTTGGATAACTGAATGAACAAATGGACAGTAAATGAATGACTCAACTAAGATTCTATTCTCTATGATAGAAAATCAGCTCTAAAAGTGGCCAAAGACCTATAGGGCTGTCTTTGTCCATTTGTGCTACTATAAAGGAACATCTGAGGCTGGGTAATTTATAAAGAAAAGAGGTTGGTTTGGCTTCCAGTTCTGTAGGCTATAAAAGAAGCATGGCACCAACATCTGCTTCTGGTGAAGGCCTCGGGGCTGCTTCCACTCCTAACAAAAGGTGAAGAGGGGCCAGTGTGTTCAGGGATCACATGGCCAGAGAGGAAGGAGCCAGGCTCCGTTTAACAACTAGCTCTCTCAGGAACTAATGGAGTGAGAGCTCACTCACTCATTACCACAAGGACAGGGACAGCACCAAGCTATTCGTGGGGAATCTTCCCCATAACCCAAACACTTCTCATTAGGCCCCACTCACCTCCAACACTGAGATCAAATTTCAACATGAGACTTAGTATTTTTATATAACTATTTTGTGTGCTAGGTACTACCATGTTTCTCGATTTATAGAAGAGAAAACTAATGTGTAAGATTAATTTGCCCAAATCATGTAGTGGGGATTTTGAACTCTGCTATGCTCTTAATCATTGCAGGAGGTTGTCTCCATGTTACATGCAAGTATCAGGAGTTGATATGGAGCAAGAACTTATAGCAAGTTATGAATAATAAAACAATGTTTAAATGTTATGACTTTATGTGTTTGCAATACAGATAGAGTTATATCATTTTCAAATTTCTACGTATTCTTTTGGCAGGAAGCCCATTATTTCCTCTTGAGGCTTTACCAACCTGGAATTGCCCCCAAATGTTGAAGTTACACTCTGTCCAAAAATGTTCAGAGCACCATACTGACAGAAAACGCAATTCCGGTGGTAATCACTGCCTTTGTTTCTAGCAGTAGACTGTGTTGCTGTTGAAATGTTTTAAGTTTCAGTCTGTCCAAAGATGTACACTTTGCAGGGATGCTTCAGTGACCTGGGTGCCTGCCAGCTTGACAGGGTTGCTACCTAGTTGAGTTTGAGCTTATAGCTCAGTGGTAGACAGAATTCTAAAATGGCTCTCCAAATTCCTGGGCCCCGGTGCACACATGCCTGCTCTCAGCTGTTCAGTTAACACTCATCTAGGTGCTTCTAGGAAAGGATCTGCAGATGTTATTAAAGGTATCAGTCAGCTGACTTTAAAATTGTGAGACTATCTGGATGGAGCTAGTCTAATCACATGAGCCCTTGAAGTCTGAGTCTAGTGGGCAGAGATAAGAGATGCATGAATCAAAGACATTAGAAGAATGAGAGATTCAATGTGTGGGAGATGTGAGAGCTGGGATACATGGCATAGAATGAAGGCAGCCTCCAGAAGCTGAGAGCAGCCCCCACCTGACAGTCAGCGACAGACTGGCAACCTCAGTCCTACAACCAGAAGGAACTAGATTCTGCCAACAGCCTGAATGACCTTGGCAGTGGACCCTTCCCCAGACCCTCCAGAGAAGAATTTTTCCAGAGAAAAATGGGAGCCAGCTGACACCTTGATTCCAAATTTATGATGCCCTGAAGGGAGAACCCAGCTAAGTAGTGCCAGAATTCTTACCTATAGAACTGGAAGCTAATAAACGTCCATTGTTTTAAAGCTAAATATGTGGTAACTTTTTGAGCAGGAATAGAAAATGAATACAAGATCTCTTCATTCACACTCGAAGTCTGAGAATTTTTCTCCACAGCCCAAATGCTGAGCCTGGGTCCTGATGCACTTCTGGCTCAATCCACATTGACATTCAAAACTTCCCCTTCCCACAGACCTTCACATCCTCATGGTGGCGCTGGGGCTCTAGCCCCAACTATTTCTGCTTTCCTGATGAGTTCTCATTTTCACTCATAAAAAATGAACCATTCTTCATGTTTAGGGATAAAGCCTAAGACCTGATTTTTCAGTCCACAACAAGTTCAAATGCAGTCTCCCTTAGTCATCAGTTACCTATTGTTATAAATAGTCATATGTGATTCTTCAATTAAAAAAAATATGTAAGAAGTGACTTGAGGTTGTCAACTGTAGGCAAAGAGGGAGCTTGCCCCTTAGAAATCACCACAATGTAGCTTGGTTTTAACAGATATATCATTATTTGTGAATTCTTTTCACTAAGCAGAAAAAAATGCACACATATTCACATATACTGTGCATGTTTCTCAGCCTTAGTCTTAAGGCTTCTTAAAGCAAAATCAAAGTAACATGCAAGAGAGTAAAATGCACACTCTGAATATTATCTAGGAATGCTAAGATAGCAACCTACAAAATAAATAAATAAGAAATACTCATTTGACTCGTTCATGATTCTCATCTTTCTTTTTGTTCTTCTTTTATTCTCTCTACCAAATACCTTAAAGTCTTAACATATCAGGGTATATATGATTGTGTACGTGTATGTGTGTGTGTGTGCACTCTAGAATGACTTTTTCTTTTGAAAATATTTTATAGTGAGATAAAAGAAAAGCCTAGAAGGAGATTGAGAATTATATTAAACAATGATTCATAACAGTTGAACATCAATTGGAAGGGAACGAAATGCAATCTAGAGGTTATTCCATATCTCATCATCTTTTGAAATGTTATCTTATACAAGAGAAAATAGACTTTATTCAGCTTTGCAGATATGTTGTTTTGGATTTACTTAAAATAGCAGGTAATTCTCTCTTTTAGTGAAAGGATTCATAGTTATGGCACAATAAATCCATCTTAAATATTGTCAACTGCAACCTCAGAGAATTCTAATTTAAGAAGTCAAAAGTTCATTTAAACATCCCCAGATTTCTTTACAAGAAGTTATGATTTTAAATTTCAGAAAGTGGCAGACTCTACATCTTAGGTTAGGCAGATCCAAACTTATTTTAAAATTTGATTATAAATGCATTCGACTTTTTGCTTAATAAATACACTATAACCCTGTGGACAAATCTATGATCCTTTGTTTAATCTTATTGCTTATATTGGAATGCTTTTGCAAAAATTTCCACTTAAAAGGATAATAGCTAAATTGAGGAGAAATGGTTGATTTTTACCTTCTCAGTTAAAAAGCTTTTGGAAGAATAGTTCTAATGAACACAAGGCCATAGCCCAGGGGCCACTGTCTATCTGGTAGTTGTCCACTAACAAAAATACAAAGCAGGGGATTTAGCAAGAAATAAGCATCTTTTTGAAAACTAACCTAAAAAACACAAATCCAAGTTATGATTACAAACATGTGCACTTAAATGGGTAATTGTAAATAAAATATAAGGCATAATATTAGATGTTGAAACAGGCTAACATAGAGAAAGAAGAGAGGCTGAAGAAATTTAGTACTAAGGCATACTAAACAGAGAAGACAATACGAGGTTGGTTTTCTAATGGTTTGCAACACTGTCTACACAGTAGAACTATCTTCAGGGAGTTTCAAAAATGCCTATACTCAGCCAAAACCCTCAGAGAGAAAGTGATTTACTCGGTTTAGAATAATTGTTCTTGAAGTGTTTTTCTATCACCTGGGAACTGATTAGCAATGCAGATTTTCAGGCCCCAGCCCAATCAGCTAAATCAGAAGTTCTGGGAATGGGATCCATCCAGCAACCTGGGTAAGACTAAGCCCTCCAGAGACTGGAGATTCACTAGTATAGTAAGGAGGTAGGTAAGCCAGACCATGTTTGAAAGTTCTACAGGTGATTCTAACATATAGGCAAGATGAAAAAACACTGAGTTAAAAATTTAAAATTAAGTAATATTAAAAGGTAAACAATAAGAAAATGAGCAACCCAATTCAAAAATGGGCACAAGATCTAAACAGGCAACTTGCCAGAGAAGATATCCAGATGGCAAATAAACATATGAAAAGATGCTCCACATCATATGTTATCAGAGAAATGCAAATTAAAGCAACAATGAGATATCACTGCATACCAGTTAGATGGCCAAAATCCAGATCACTGACAACACCAAATGTTGAAAAGGATGTGGAGCAATTGGAACTCTTACTCATTCGTGATGAGGATACAAAATGGTACAGTCACTTTGGAAGACAGTTTGACAGTTTTTTAACAAACTAAACATACTCTTACCATATGATCAAGCCACCCTGCTCCTTGGTATTCACCAAATAAGCTAAAAACTTACATCACACAAAAACCAGCACACAGATGTTTCTAGCAGCTTTATCCATAATTGCCAAAGCTTTGAAGAAACCAGATATCCTTTAGTAGATGAATGAATAAACTGTGGTACATCCAGACAATGAAATATTATTCAGTACTATGAACAAATGAGCTATCAAGCCATGAAAAGACATGAAGAAAACTTAAATGCATATTACTAAGTGAAAGAAACCAATCTGAAAAGGCTACATACTGTATCTGTATGATTTCAAATATGTGACATTCTGGAAAAGGCAAAACTATGGAAATGACAAAAACATTAATTGCTGTCACAGGTTAGGGGAGGGAAAGAGGGATGAACAGGCAGCGTATAGAGGACTTTTAGTGTAGTAAACTCTTCTGTATGATACTATAATGGTGAATTCATGTCACTATACATTTGTCCAAATCCATAGAATGTACACCAAGGTGAAACCTAATGCTGTGTCAGTATAGGTTCATGTGACAATGATGTGTCCGTATAGGTTCATCGACTGTAAGAAATGTACCAACTCTGGTGTGGTGTGCGATGTTGACAACAGAGGAAGCTGAGGAGGGAGGTAGCAGGTATATGGGAACTTTCTTTACTTCCCACTCAATTTTTCTGTGACTCTAACACTGCTTTCAAAGATAAAATCTATTTTTAAAAATTGGGTAGATGATATTAAACAATAATTTTCAAAAAACCTAAATCACGGGTTTATGAGTTTATACAGATATAAAATGAACATGTGTCAAAGATTTTATTTAGCTCATTAGTTGGTAAAGAAGCTGGAAAAAATGTCATAACAAATCCAAAGGAGACCCCAAAGACCAAATATTAACATATAAGACCATCAAGAAGGCTGACATGAATTTGCTTAATAGAGGCAAAACTGATTTCTTTCACGTTGGGCTAGGAAAATTCATTGAATCTCCACTGGACAGAATTACCTGGATAAATATAGAAAATAATTATTTTCATTACTATGAATTTTCTACAAGTTAACTCCTGAGCAATAAAAATAAAATGCTAAGATCACCAACTGACTGAATGTGTACCCTCCTTGGCCAGTGGGACCCCAGAAAAACCTTAAAACTTGAGTTCCCAGCCATAATAGGACAGAAGGGCAGACACACCTCGTTATAACCCCCCCCCCCCATTGACCAGCATTAGGGAATCTTCCCTAAGGGTTAACCAAAAGACTTGCTCCACTGCTGATTTCAATTAAATGCCTAATGCTCTTTCTCCCTTTTTGCTGTTTCAGCACTAACACTGACCAGGATTCCTTCTTGATAAGGGGCCACTGACCACAGATGAAGTGGTTCTGGGCACTCTACAAGGGATGTGCACAAGGGGTGTTCATGATCTTTGTTTCACCTTTTGACATCAGAGGGCTGAAAACTCTACCCTCAGATTGTGCTAACACGGCCATTTTTTGTATATGTGACCTATGAAGGGGCATGAAGCTCAATTGCACATGCACATTTCTCCTTTCATGAATATTCATGACTTCTCTTATCACTTGTTACATATGTATATTTGGCCACCCCATTCAGCATAAATTCCTGTTCCCCTTGCCTTTTCTTGGAAGTACATGCTCTGGGCTTCTGCCTCGGGCTGTGCTTCCCAGACTGTCAGAATGGCCACCCTGCAGGCTGCAACTCTTTATGAGAAATAAACTCTCCTTTCCAAATTTATGAACTTTGTCATTCTTCAGTTGACACTTTTTTCCTATAAAATTAACTTCAAAATAAGGAAATACACAAACCCTAGACAATTAGATAATCCAGAGGATGTGTTCTAGACAATACATAATTTCTCCATTGAAGAAGACCATTAATCTTGGTCCCTTTTAACACATTAACTGCCATGTGAGTTGTATTTAAGTCGCACTAGTTTTGAGCCTGGGGCTTCAAGAAGCAGATGTAACTCTCATGTCTCTTCACCTTGGGAGCCACGAGAACTATTTTTCAAGTTGCATATAACTCACACACAGAAAACAATAAAAAATAACAAATAAAAAAATAGTAAAAAATAACAAATTTTGCATTAAATTAGAAAGGATCATTTTGTTTTCAGTTTTTGTACTATTTCCCTAATAAAACACCATGGCCTCAAGGAAAAAAAATTTCTAGTGTGGCAGTCAATGTGTTAAAGTCATCCACAATGTTTTCTTATACTTAAAAACATGTAGAAAAAGGAGCAAGGAAAAGCATGGCTCAGGAGAACTATAACCAGCTGAGATGACAATGAAGTGACAACCTGGAATCCACAGAGCACTGCAATTGAAACATAAAGTTTGACAAAGAAGGTTTGTCTTTTATCAAAGGGTCTTACATGTCATGTTGATGATTTTGTTCTTCCTATCATTTCAATAGGAACCTACTGGAGATTTCTAAAAAAAGATATGGTATGATTAATGCAGTGCTTTAGGGATATTAATCCCAAACTGTCTGCAGGATGGATTAAACACCAGAAATGATTGGAAAGACCAGGTAGGAGCTGGTAAAGTAATCCAGGATTAAGATAAAATTTAAAATTTTGTTATCCGGAGATTTAGTCTCCAAGAATTTCTTTGAAGACAGGCATTATTCCAAATCCACCTTATTCTATAAAACTCACAAAGCCAGTGTGCACTTGCTCTCTCTCTCTCTTGGCCTTGCTCTCCAGTAATATGGTGAAAGTAGAGACCCATTTTTCTTTCCAGACAGGGTGGATAGTTATCTGGAGTGAAAAGTTTCATTTTCTAGCATTTTTCATTGAAACTCTCACCTAATAATTACACCAAATAGAAAGTAACCATTAATCACATCTTTAATATATCAATTCATCACTGTCTACCTTGTGTGAAGCAGAAGCATTAAAATTAATCAGTCAAACCAAACCTTATAACAGCCGAGTGCCTGGGGAAGGGTGGGTGAAGAAGGCAACCCTTTTAAACGGAGAAAATACATTTGCTTCTGCTGACAGGGGGCCTGGGGCCTAAATGGTAGGCTACTTTCTGCCATCACAGAAGGGGATTTTAACGGCCTCCCTGGCCCATTTTGAGTGACTTCAACTTTGTTATAAATGTAAAGCTCTTAAATGTTATCAGAGCCACAAAGGAAGGAATTTGGTCCGTTTCATCATTGCCCTTTCATGGCACATAATTTTGTTAATGAAAGGCTTTCAGAAAACAAATTCACATTTCAAAATGCCGCTGCTGCCTGCACCCTGTCATCCCTATTTCTCTATTGATAGGGCCCCTTCTGCAGCACGGCCACTTAGAGAGGCTCCTCTTTCTAAAGCTGGAGGATAAAAGGTGTTTTCGCGATAGCCATTAGCGCAGAGTCTGGCTCTAAAAACGCCCGAATGAACAAGGCACGGAGGAGCTACTCGTGTGCCGCTATCGTCCTCTGCTCTCCGGACTCGCGTGGGTGCTGGGAACAGAAACCTGTCTCATCCTCCCGACTAGATTACAGCCTCCTTGAAGGAGGCACCCAGGGTTTATACCGATTTTGTTAACTCACTTGCCAAATACGGCAGCTCCAGGGCAGCTGCTTGAGAAATAATGCGGTGTTTGGTTGGCGAGAGATTGCAGGTGCTACAGAAAGCTGGGGCAGGGGACTCAAGGGTTCTCTTAGTGGCTGAAACTGACAGGGCACTTATTTCTAAACTTTGAATCTAGATTGTAAACCTCTATTATATTTTACACGGGGAGAAGAGATTTAGCATTCTTACTTTTTTTTTTTTTTTTTTTTGAAAGGTGGAGTCTTAAAAAATTTACCCAGGCTGGTCTCGAACCCCTGGCCACAAGTGGTCCCCGCGCCGCAGCCTCCTGAGTACATTTGGCGTTTTTGAGAGACGCATTTCAAGGCATTCAGTGATTACCATTATAGTACATTATTTCCCCCTATAAAATTCAGAAAATTAAAAATTGCTGAGAGTCAAGCCTGTGACAAACTGAAAACAATCAAGCCGCTGAGCCGTTCACTCCACGCCCTCGCCCGTCCGGGCTCCCACTCGAAGTCCAGCGCATGCGCCAAGTCAGTGACTCTTCAAAACTGCAAAGCACTGCATATTGGAAATCTGTGGGCTCGGTCACCAAGCAAAATAGTAACATTAAATCTACCAAACCCTAACCTTGCCAACTATCCTCATCTTCTCTACAGCTCCTAGCCCAGTCCATGATAAATGATAGGTGCTCAATAAATTTTGGATCAATGAGCCAGCTTGTGCATTACTAAAGTCTCCCACCAAAGAGAGGGAAGGTAAAGGTGAGGAAAAGGAGGCTAGGATGCCGATGTTAGACACAATTTTCATTTTTGCATAACTCAAAGGGGAGCATGCATATCTGAGTTGTGAGTTAAATGTAAAAGCTCAAACCAGGGTGGTTTTTTCTCCCCATTTTTATTTGCTGCAAAATCAATAAATTATGAATCAATAGAAGGGTACAGGATAAGTGTCAGTCTGGGAACAGGTTATGATTAAAGATGAACATTCATGCTAGCATCCGAATAAAAAGAGTCAGAGGTCATTGGGTGTACCAGCCAAATCTGACTGAAGTGTCCAGGACATTGTCGCAATTTCTAATTGATCAGTATATGAACTGGTTTGTAGTCAATGTGTTGAATGTGCTGCCAGTTTAAGCTCCTTCTGTTGTGAGCTAAGTTTAGATGGAGTTGGTAGTTGAACAACCCCATGCCAGGACTCTATTTTGCATTTAAATGAGAGTTGGGAAAAATATTTTACAATGATCAAGAATTTTAAAAATTTAAAAAAAAAAGAGTGGAGGAACTCAGTTTCCCGAGAGGAAATAGACATATATGCTACTAATCTAGGATGCAACTGAAATAAAAAGAAATGGACCATAAAAGTGTGAAACGCTCAATGTAACAATAAAAATAAGCTACCTATATAAATAAAGGCATGGTGATGGTAATAAAACTAATGCCTTAATTTGAATACCACACAGCTTGCGAAGTGCTGTCACATATGGTATTTCATTGGATTCTCAGAGGTTATGATAAAATGGACTTGCACATTATACATATTTGTATAATTGATTTTTCAGCACCATAGCCAGCACATTTGTACAGACACTGGTTATCCCAGTTCTTATCAACACTGTTCTATTTTTTTAATTTTTTTTTAATTTCAGCATATTATGGGTGTACAAATGTTTAGGTTAGGTATATTGTCTTTGCCACACCCGAGTCAGAGCTTCAAGCGTGTCCATCCCCCAGACGGTGCGCACTGCACCCATTATGCGTTTATATAGCCATCCCCTCCTCCCGCCTCCCATCTGCCCGACACCCGATGAACGTTTCACCAATGTTCTAAATGTCCATTGTTTCCCTTTAATTTGTGTCTTCTACCACAGATCTATTGTTTTTTGCCAATTTTTCTTAGGAGCTGTTGACAAATTCATAGGTTGTTACTAATCCTTCTCTGAAAAAAAAAAATACTTTTCTCAATCCATTGGTGACTGCTATATATTCTATATCTTATATAGAATTTCAGAGGCAGTAATTTTGTTGGAAAGGCATGCCAGAGAACAAGTGTTGAGTCTTCACTGGCAGAACAGATGCTATGTTTTTGTTGAGTGTGGACTGGGGAGAGTGGTTGTGCTAATTAGCTCATGCATGATACTAAAGCCCCCTTTGTTGTTTGCCACATCAGATCTTTTCTCTACCTTTCGCTGTGCCCAAGGATGGTGATCTCTCTGGGCTGTTTACCCAAACTCCCTTGTCCTCCTGGAAGGAGACCACAGGGTTGGACCACAGAGAGAGAGGGGCATTTGTTTACCCCTCCCCCAGGATCCCTCCATGCCAGGCAATGGTGCTGGCAGTGGCTGTGTCCCTTTAAGACTGTAGCTCCTTTTCAGCCACTCTTCTCCTAATGCTCTCACTGAATTCCAGTCATTCCATTCCCTCTGCTCCCCTCTTTAAGACCAGGAGTGGTAACATAAGCAAATATAATAATCACTTCTACCTCTATCCCTTGAAAAATCATGGGATTTCTCACTATTGCTGGTCCGTGGGTGTTTTATCTTTAACTTGTCCTACAGCTCTGTAAATAGCCCATTCAGTAAAATTCTCTTCTTTTAATCCCACTAAGTGTGCCATTTCTTTACTGTCAGAACTTTGGTATCCCACCACCGCCACCACCACCAGCGTCCTGGCACTGCCATCTCTCCCCTCTTGTAACACTACATTAGGGGTAACCAGTAGTTTGTTGACAAGGAATTTTGACTTTATGTAAGTTCTATTTCCTGAAGAACTTTAGTGTTGCTTTTGACATGATGAGCCATAACCGTCCATCTGTTATTATGTCATCATGCATCTCTGATACTCCAGAACTTCTCATTCCTTTTTCTTGCCTCCATCTTTACGCTTATTGGTGGGAGGCAGTCTGGCCAATGGAAGGAGTAGGGATGATATTTGGCCATTTGGCCAGGCTTGGAACGAGACGTTCAGCTATCATGAATGTGTGTGAGAACTGTGGCTTCGAGCAAAGCAAGAATCTTCTATTAGTCTCATAAAGATAACACCCACAAATCTGAGGTTAAGAACAAATGAAACAAGCAAAGAAAACAGCACCTGGTAGAGGATTAATAGCTGTTAGCTCCTTTGTTCAACTGAAAAAAAAAATGTGCCCAGCTCCCTTTCTTTTTAAATGCATTAATTTATGCAAGATGTAATCTTTACCTAACAGTGTGTCAGGAGAAATTATTTCCCTATAAGATATCAATCTTTTTTAATAGCTGAAAAGATTAGAAATTTCCTTTCTAGTTTTTGCAGCACTCTGTCATCAAAGTTGAAATCCAAGTACAACACTTCCACATGGTAATAGCATATAGCTCCCCCTCATGGGCCACCTTCCACAGGTTCGTGCCCCTTTCTGCCTTACTTTGTCTTATTGTCCTATGCAGGTCATGAAGAGGATCCCCAGAGACTGAGCCACACACATCTCAACACAGAGGAAACCTAGCCCCTCAAAATGCTAGCCCAGCCTTCCTCTCTAATACAGCTGTGACGGTTCCTGGTTTTGTCTCCTGTGTTTTCCTTTCTTTTGCTTCTTTCTTCATCTGTTGATTTCTCTTCCAACTGCATACCAATAATTCTCACTGGTGAAATCCCCACTTACAATCTTCAATATCATCAAATTTTCCATGCCTGCATCTTGTCATATAATTTTTGAAAACTCTAATTCTAATATTCCAAGTATTCATTTTTAATCCTTGAGACCCTTTCTCTCCCTGCTGTTGCTGTTTAGATGGCATTTGACGAGTGAGAGCTAGGTTCAGTCTGGGATCTTGTTTCTTAATCTTTTTTACCCTCCATTGCCCTCCTTCAGAGCTGGTGTAACACACGTGGACAGCCGGCCTTGCTGCCCCTGGCCCAGTGGGCTCATGGCCATCCCGGGTCTCTCCAGGCATTTGCTCTCCTAGGAAGACCTTTGGAGGGACTTTCACTGCCTCCCTCCAACGTCTGCAAAAGTGTAAGAAAAAGAGTCGTATTTACTCACATAAAGCTTTGTGCAGCCCTATACAAACTAGCCCCTTTTTTTGTTCTCCTGGGAAACCGTGATACATAGCATTTTTTTTTTTTTTTTGGTTGTGGTTGTTATTTGGGAATTGTCTTTATCTGATGTTTTTCACTTTGAGAAATGTTTAAACCAAACATGGCAGGAGCTGAGGGGATAACATTCTGGAATGTGTGTTAGATGCCATTGTGGCTTCATTTTATGTAAAACAATGTAAACTAGTTCCCTTTGCTCTCCCCAAATCTCCAAGGCTCCCCAGAAAGGGCCTCAAAGCAGGCCTGTCCACAGGGCCAAGTATGTTCCCATAGAGTTGTTTACTTCTGTTTTTGTTCCTTAATAATTGATCTTAGGGAAAGTGGTCCTGCTCACCCTGCTAGTCAAGGAAATTTTGCCTTTCCCTTCTTATTTCTTTCTGTAGGGGCTTCAAGGGGAATTCTGAATAGTAAGAGGGAAAGCCTACAGGTTTTGCAACTTAGATTATTGGATCATTGTGCTGATGCTTGCAGTCTGGGTCTAATCATGCAATTGGGGTAATAAGATAAAATGGTCTGATCCTTCTTACAGACACCATTGTCCTCTGCCCAGAAATGGCCTGGAACTTTCATTTTCTTCCCTATCAATGCATTAAACATAATGTTTTTGGTCCACTTGGGATAAAATGCCATACTTCTTTTAGCAGTTTATCTGTTCCACTATCTCTTGGCATTAGTCATGATTTCCTTTGCAGTGCTACATAATCAAATGCAATACTCATTATTTGATGTCTCTATTCTTTGGAAAAGTGGGGGTTTCCTAGAAAAGGATCATCTATTTCCAGCCACTTTGTTTCCAGTAAGATGTCCTTTGCAGCAGACTCCTGAAACAAACTCTGCAATTACTTTTTAGTTAATATCATTTACCACTTATCCTCTTTCTCATCATTGTTGACACTATCAGTCAGTCTGTCAAGAATTATCCATTGCATTTCTTCCATAGGTGAGTGCTTTCTCTCCGAGGTAGCGGTCTGGGAAAATCAAGACAAGGTCCCTAGCAGCTCTCAAAACTCTCTGAGAACTCAGAAAAGAACTAGATCCACAGGCCCAAGAACAATTTGCCTTTTCCAGGGATTGTTCATGTTCTTGGTTTCCCAAGCTAAGAAGCCTGCTTTTGAGTTATTATCTGCTTCCTCCTTTGATAAATTTTGACCATGTGCTTCTCCTTTTCCTGTACTTCTCTTGTTCTGCAAACTGCCCTGTAAAGGACTCCTTCACCAGCACAATTGTGCTTTCGGAATCATCTTTGCAAATCCCCCTTTTCTTAGGCAGGTTTACCAGTGCCTTCTCGGCTTCTTCCACACTCTGAGTTGCCTGCAGGCCACGACTCTATTGGGACTTGACCTGATCTTTCATTTATTTATTTTTTCTCATGTCTTCTTAATTTCTAAAATACAAATACACTTATTTGTTCATTGATATTATAGTTTCCACTTTTGGGTTTTCATCTTGTCTTTGAATTTAAAAAAATTTTTTTTTATTTCAGCATATTGTGGGGGTACAAATGTTTAGGTTATGTATATTGCCTTTGCCCCACCCTCTTTAAATTTTTAGGAATGTAAGAGTAACAGGAGCACAGGCTTTGGATCTAATAGGACTTGATATTAATCTCAGCTTGACCACTAAACTTCAGTCTATTCCTCTGAAAGAGGAGATAACAGGATCCTCCACATAGGCCAGCATTTCAAAAACCTCTCACAATGCCTGGCACATGTGCCCTCTCAACAAATGTTATTTTTTTCCTCCTTCCCCTTCATTAACCTCAAATATCTGGAGACATTTATCATTTGCTGTCGGTTTCCTCCTTTCCCTGAAAACCCACATGATAGCTCTAATTTAACACGTGCCACCAGAGCCGGACAGGTTGAACAGAGTGTAGAGATCTTCCCCTCTGATCCTTTTTCTTATATTTCTGACCCTTTCATGTTCTAATAGGCCTTTATTTATCTTCTTCACGACACTACAAACTCTGAGATTTTGAGGAATTAATTTGGTAACTGTTACAGAACAATAGATACAATTTTTGTCTTCTACTTCACAGTCTGCTTTCTTTCCTAGAAACAAAGTGTATCATTTTTACTGGCTCACTTCATGTTTTGGTAAGTTTGTTCCAGACTCTGCATACTCATCTAAATTCCATATGATTAGATCAATTCAAAGTATTTGACCATAGAGTCATGACTTGGTTTCTTCCAACTCTACTATCTTTTTAAAGTTAAATTATTTACAAAGGATCATATTTCTTTTTGTAATGAGAAATACTCCCTAACCTTTAATGATGATGTTTATTCCCCTACTTGTGTGTGTGTGTCTCTGTGTGTGTATGAGACAGAAGTTTGGGTAGAAAGGGTCATCCATTAATAGAATAGAATAGAATATTTGTTATATATTAATTGTATATTATATATTAATTATGTATTTTATTTTATTAATTATACATTAATATATTTTATATATACATAGTATATATGCTATACTACGCTCAAACTTCTGCTTGAACAGCTTAAGTGACAAGGAGCTCATTACCTACCAAGGCAATTCAATTCATTGTCAGGACTTTCATTAACAAAAAGTTCATTTTCTATAGAGTTGTAACCTCCCACATCTGGTTCCCTCTATCAGTCCTAGTGGTGTCTTTCTACCTCTATGAAGTGCAGTATCACAGGGGGAAATTGGATGGGGTTACAGGTAGTGCTGAGATTACACATCAGCCAAAACCCTTCTTATCTCAGCAGCACCCAGCTAGGAGTCACTTTTACTTATGGAAGTAAATATTGTCGAGTAGGTGAGTCCCTGTAAAAAGTATCAGAACTTTAGGGTAGAACGAGACAAATACAATTCCTCCTGTCCATGACAGCCTTTCGTATAGTTCATATATCCCATCCCACGTGCACTTTCTAGTCCAGGCTAAATATCTCTGATTCCTTCATCCACTCTTCATGTCATAGTTTCCTCATCATTCTCCCTCCTTTGGACACATTGCCAGGGTCCGTACCAATAGACTTTGTGTTGGCTTCTTTTGAGTTATATTTGGACATCTAGTTGGATGTCCTCTGGGCATGCTGGTTGGATTTCAGGGTCCCAGGGTGATGCTGAAGTTGGAGAACCTCTCTTTCCTATTTATCTTTGAGTGAGAGACAATACCCAGGTCACCTCCCAGGTTTCCTGGCTTCCAGTCCACATTTTCTGCTTTTCAGTGTGTGATAAGAAAATGATTTATTAGCATCTGGGAAGTCTTTGGTGGCAAACCTAGCCTCTCACAAATATTTTGAATAATTTTTATAAACCTGTTTTCAAAACATAGCACCAGGCCTTGATGAAGACATAAAGTATGTGTGTGGGATGCTGAGAGGAAAGAAGAGAAGGAGACAAACCTCCCATCTCCAATTAGACTTTTTGGCATAATTACCCTCTTTGACAAAAGAAGTGCAATGATTAACGTTTTCTATTTTGTTCTGCTTTAGTTCAAATACATCATTCTCCCTCTTGCATCCTACATGACAGATGATGGATCAATAGATAAACAGATGACATAGATAGATGATAGATGGATAAACAGATAAATAGATAGCTAATAGATTGATAGATCGAAGTGTGTATGTACATGCTATTCATCACTCTAGCTCTTGTTCTCTTGCTTTTTTGCTCTTTTGTTTCATTTTGCAAGATCCCTAAGTCTTGTTTTTTTTGTTTTTTTTGTTTTTTTTTTTTTTATGCAGGGTTCTTTGCCATTTTCCCATTTCTTTATTTTGGCTCCCACCTTCTCTCCTCCATTACACAGCTTAAAAATGGCCCACATCTTTAGGGGGAGCCGTAATGCACAGTACAATGCAAAATATATTTTCCCAAGGGCCAATAATAACTTGATGGGGCCTCATTGTCAGGCGAGGTCAGAAAAGATGTGAGGCAATTTGGGTTGCTGCAAATATCAGTCTGTCAGGTCCTTGCTGTTGTCTTAAAAATAGCTCCCACATATCAGGACATATTTTAGAGCTAAGTTAAAAGCACATTTGCTTGTTCAGAGCATCTCTTATGGGGCTGAAAATGCTGAGCCTGTGGAAAGCAAAGTTAGGAGTGTTTATTTGTAACTTGCACTTACTCCAGATTTCCCTCGGGGAATGACTTAGCAGCAATTTAAGCCCACATGTAGAGCAAATAGAAAAATGGATGATTTTCCCCACTCTTGCGGGATTTGTCTCTTACTAACTCCTCATAGGAATAACAAGTGAAAAGAAGGTGAATTAGTAACCAAAATTTACACTTTCATCTTTAGTAACTTTAAGAGACTTTCTCAGTCAGTGATGAAAGTCAGCACATCTAAGCCAGACCTCTGTCTCCAAATTACTCTAAATTACTGTGTCTCTAAATTCAAACACTTTTTATATCCAGGACTATTAACATATAAGATGAGAAAAAGCAGCTGAATATCACGTTTAAACAAGCAACTTAATCATGTCTGTTTGTTTGCTTGTTTGGTGCATTAATAAAAATATAAAACCTGTAGAGCTCTGATTTTTATATTAAAAACACATATATTCCATTTATGTATCAAATAACAACAAATATCACAGCTTTGTTCTGCCTCGATACAAAAACAAGAAATAGGCTGGGGTAGAAGGAGAGACATAGACTCAGTGATATCAAGGCAACCATGTGAGAATAGGCAGAATGCAAAAGGCAGATGAAAGAAAAAAGAGAACCACAGAGAGAGGGACAGACACATCCATTGCAAAGGTCGATGATCCTTCTTTAACTCACTCCCAAGAATGTTGGACTCAAAGCTAAACATAATCGTGTCTACCTCAGCAATCTGAACAGCATAAGTTGCTATACGATTGCATGAGGTTATGTTTGACATTGTCATCCTTATTGTCCTCATTTGGAAGTCAAACATGTCAGATTTGAGCACAGAGGCATTGGGCTCTGGATCGGAGGTGCTAGGGGTGTGGACGAATGTGGCAGGATGAGGAAGTAGTGAGCAGATGAGATCCACAAATTGTTGTGTTTATTATAATAGTAATACTCAGTGATACTTGGGCATTCTAAATATTGCATTCTCCATTTGGTTTGCTCGATCTTTTTTTTTTTTTTTATTTCAGCTCATCATAGGGGTACATAAGTTTAGGTCATATACATTGTCCATGTCCCGCCCATCCCCCCGAGTCAGAGTCCCAAGCGCGTCCGTTCTCATTCTCCAGACAGTGCGCCTGGCACTCATCATGTAGTCATACCTCCATCCCCTCCCCCCCCCCACCTCCCCGGGTCTGCACCTTCAAGCATGACCATTCCCCAGAGGGTGTGCAACGCACTCGTCATGTAGGCATACACCCTTCCCCTCCCCCCACCCCCCATCCCAGTCTGATATCCAATTGGTATCCTTCCCCGATGTACATTTAGGTGATGATCAGGGAAACCAGTTTTCTGGTGAGTACATGTGATGCTTGTTTTTCCATTCTTTGGATACTTCACTTAGTATAATGGGTTCCAGCTCTCTCCAGGAGAACCAAAGAGATGTCGTATCATCGTTATTTCTTATAGCTGAGTAGTACTCCAAAAAAAAAAAAAAAACCCTGTAGAGAAGGCCTTTTTATTCCTTCAGTGAAGCAGTGGCTGTAAATGCAAGTTCTGGATATAACCTGCTTAAGCTCAAATCTGGAATGCACCACTGACCAATGATGCAATTCTAGATACTTTTTTTTTTAACCTTTATGAGTATATTACTTTCTTACTGTGGATGTACCGAATTATAACAAACATAGTGGCTTTGAAAAAATGCCATCATATTGTGTTACAGTACGAAGGCTCTAGGAGGGAATCTGTTTCCTTACCTATTCCAGCCTCTAGGTGCCGCCTGCATCCCTTTGCTCATGGTCTCTTACTCCATCTTCAAAACCCACAACGTAGCTAGCATCTTCTCTCCTCTCTGATCTCTTGGCTTTGCAGATGTAAGATTTGTAAGGTGACACAGTCACAGCTTCTAAGAATTAGGACAAGGAGATCTTTAGGGTGCATTATTCTGTGGATCACAATGGATAAGCCAGGAAAAAAGATAGTATCTACCTCATCATTAATACCTGCTGACCAGAACAGGCCCTGGCAGAATGGGAGATGGGGAAGGACGGGCCTGGGGTGGAGTTGTGGGGCTCAGATCTGGTTTTGCAGTGAGTCCCTGCCTGAAATTCGGGAAATCAGTCACATAAGTTTTGTTGCTTCTGAGTATGAAGACACTGATGCCATGATAGTGCCAGGGGAGAATTTGAGAGGTTGGAGGGATCTTACAAACCTAACCTAAATTTCTAAATGTGGTACAGAAAGAACCTGCCTCAGAACCAGAGGGAGGGGACACACAGTTTGTGACAGAGCTGGGATGAGGACCTAGCAGTCCAGCCTACCTGCCCGGTGTTCTCTCTACCGTGTGTGACTCACTTACAGGACACTCAGTGGCCTGACAGCTGTTTGCCAACTGCCTTTCAAATGCTACATGATACAAGGAAATAAAATTTAATCAGAATTAGAAATAAAATTTAACACCTGAGTTTAAAATTCTGCCTTTCCTGAATGTAGTGTCATATTCTGGATTGGAATCCTGGAACAAAAAACGGGCATTAGTGGAAAAACTGGTGGAATCAAAATCCAGTTTTGTTTTTTTTTTTAGTTTTGACAAATGCACCATAGTAATACAAGATGTTGACAAAAAGGACACTTGGTGAGGAGTATATGAGAATTCTCTACACTCTCACTGTAATCTTTTTGTACATCCAAAATTATTTCCACCATTAAATTTATTTTTAAAAATCTGATCATTTCCTTTTCTGTGATAATTCCATATTATTTTAAATAGTGCTTTCTTTTTGTGCAGTATAATGACCTGTCCTAGTCATTGGTCTGGCTCAGCCCCTTGGCTCTTGTTGGCCTCTCAGCCCCAAATGCTGTTCCTGACACTGAAATGACTTGCTCAGTGAATTGTCTCCCAACTGTGCTATCTAAAGAAAAAAGAAAACGGGGGAAAAAAAACACTTCTGAGAACTGAACCCAAACTGCTGAATACTCTGTCTCTCTTGCCTGTTTTATCTTCCTCCTGAGCATTCATTACTGTTGAATACACTGCCTGTTATGCTCATGTATCTCACTCACTGTATATCTCCACCTCCACAAGGGTCAGGATTTTTTTTATTTTTGTCTATTTTGTTCATTCGGTATTCACAGCAGCCAGAATAATGCCTGGCACACAGAGGCACTCAATAAACACACATTGCCTGAATGAAAGAATTGCTGCTGCTCTGTGAGTTAAGTGAGTAGTGTGTACCTAGCACAGTGCCTGGCCCACCAGCAGACACTTAAAAAACATCCACTGTAAATAGAAGGAATCCGTGGCACAAGAAGATCAAATTACAACACCAAGAAGTCACATAGTTTATAGGTGGCAGGTCTGAGATTAGAAGGCAGGCCTCCTGGGCCAGGGGTTTAGCACAGCACACTTCTTCATTCACTCCCAGGGCAAGCGTGGGCAGCACCATGTGCCTCACCCCAATTTCCCCGGGTGCTTTCTCTCCTCCAAAGGAGGCATGGCTGAGCTCACTGAATGATCTGCTAAATACAGAAAAGAAATGTATTTATGCTGTTGGCTTCCTAAGGGCTGCTGGTGCTGAGCTTAACTAAAATCCATTTCAAGAAGCCTTATCCAGACAGTGTCTTGTCACCATGACTCAATAAGAATGCTTTAAGTACTTGGGACAAAAAGAGAGAATAGATCAAGTGAGCAATGTAGTAACGCAGAGCTATTACTCCAGTCCCTCCTGTTTATTCGATTCAATCCAACCCAACAAGTATCTGCTGAGGAAGTATTTCAAGGCCTGCACTATAGTAGGCATTTTGAGGCCTAAAAGAGAAGCCCAGTAGCTGTAATACAAAAGAAAAGACAAGAACTAATGCTTTCACTCGGCCCACCATGGTTAAGAAGGAGTGACACATGGGTAGGACAGGAATCCAGCCAGAATTAGCCCTTATTGAACCAGAGGCTCACATACGTTTTCACTATAAACTCCGTGATGAGGCCCTACTGAGCTCAGAGGAGGCTTATATTTGAGATATAGTCGAGTCTATTGCTTATATAACTCATTTCAGACCTCTGCAATGTTCCTTGAAGACAGTAAGAGCATCCTTGGTTCACACCACTCAGAGTGATTGAAATTAAAATGATTCATAGTTGAAAGGACAGAAATATTATCTAGTGAGTGGAGATTTTTAGATCTCTCTCTTCTTTCATTGTGATTTAAAAAAACAAAACAACAAACAAACAGTGCACCAAAGCCCAAAAGCAATAAAAGATTTGTACAAAGTTACCATAGGTTGGAACAGAAATCATTCCTGAGGAATTCTTTCTCCCTCCTTTCTTTGCCTTTTCTTCCTCCCACCATCGTCCTCCTTCACTCATCCACCTCATTCCTCCCCATTTTTTTCCTTTTCCCCTTTCTTTTCCTTTCCTCTCCCTTCTGCCTACTGTGTGTAAGATACTGCATTGGTGCCAAGGAAGAAACCAGGACTTTAGAGAAACCACCTAGGCCTTCAATGATTGATTTATTAATTTAAAACTGTTCTGAGGGCCTGTGATCTGCTAGGTACTTTATATAATATAAAGTTTCTAAATTGCTTAGCTGTTAACGAGAATCAATGTGGTGCAGTGGGAAGCTTTGCCATCAGACCAGCGAGGGTTTGAATTCTTCTCCTCCACTGCTGTCTTAGTGAGCTTGGAAATTCCTTCCTGTATCAGCTAAATAAAGAGATTATATTTACCTTCCTGCCTGTTGTGAGAATTACATAATATGGAGTACATATGGATGGTGACACAGTCTAGAGAAGGGGCCCAATGAATAGTGTCTGTTGGTGGAATTGAAACCATTAAATTAAATTATGCTTCAATTAAGGAGATGAGATGTAAGAAGTGTTAATAAAATACTACCTCCCATTAGTATATCACTTCAAAACTGTTTGGTAAACTTCACATACATTACCTCACTTATTCCACATGGGGCCCATTTTATACATTAGGAAAGACTGGAGCAAAGAGGGACCAATTGCCGATGTTGTAGGAGGACATTGTGGCGAACCTCAGGTCTCGGTCCTTCATGCCCATTCTCCTTCCGTCCCAGTGGGGCAGCTGAGAGCTCTGTCCCACAAATGAGCAAATGGACAGGGGAAAGCTTCAAGGATTCAGCCAACAAGAAGTGGACAAGCAGAGGTCAGGGAGACAAGGTACTGCGAGGTGGGCACCAGGAAAGATGAGGAAGACCAAGACACGTTTCTTTTCTTCACTTTGTCCCTTTGACTTTTCTGCTAGCTAATGGGCACACATGCTTGTGGAGGGTCTGGTCCCCCGAAATGTGCCAAAACCAACCTTAACAAAAATATGGAGCCAGTGCTCCAAGTCCAGGAAAAACAAAATAATCTCCTCAGGAAGAAAGGAAGTAAGATGAGGGGTTGCTCATCTCCTCAGTCATTCTGGGGCCATCTTGCCAAGTTGGAGATTAAATAGCAGAGATCGATGTAATACTGTTCATATTTGCTTACTTCTCTAATGATTATGTTCCAAGGATAAGTAGAGTGGTAAATCTTCTACTTAAATTCTGGGAAATGCGGATAAATTCAGGGCAACTCATTCCTCAGTCCATCATTTCAGAAGTCTAAATTCACCCCTCAGAGTGGCATCACTCTATTAATTTATATTATTATTTAATTGAAAGTTTTATGTATTTTTAATATACAAACATTGAAATTTGAGTGAAAAATCATGCTATTAATTGTGATAGAGCACATTTGTTTTTCATAAGCCCTGTAAATATTATTGCATATTTCTGGGAGTGTGACTCAAAAAAAATTAATGTGATTAAGCATCCATGGAGCATTTAAAAGTCTTATAAAAATATAGCAGAGAAATAAAGAATTCCAAACATAGAAAAATTTCTGTTTTAACAATTTTTTCTTAACATTAAATCAACTCAATTTGGAAAGGTTACATATACTTAAGCACATGATGTCATATAATAAATCAAGATAAATGGAAAATATATAATTCCTTTTACAGAGTATGACTTCAGTACTTAATTCATCATCTACCCTTTTGACAGAGAGTTTCGATATGAATCTAAGCTCCAATTCACAATAGCTATTTATTACAATGTTGTGTCATTTGTCACTTTTATGGAATTCAGTGTATTTTGCAGGCTGTAAAATGGGCTAGAGTGATTCAGAAATGATCTATACCATCATTATTTCTCATTTCTAGTACTTGAATTGCATCTACTCTCCCCAATAGGCTTGATTTATTAAGTGAATAAATAATAATATGTTTCAATAATGTATATCTATAGAGATTTCATTAGCTGCCCAGAAGATGCTATCCTGATTTTAAATAATTGAAACATACAAGTGATGAAGTCCAATGGACTTGAAATGATTGGGTTATAAATATTTACTAAAGCAGAGTGGTGGAAGGAAGATGCTTTCGGAGTAGATTGGAAAAGAAGAGACAAATACAAATGATGGTAAATGTTCTTTGTACAAGTCTAGAGATTTAGAGGTTTCTTCTCTCAAAATAGAAAAGGCAGCTTAGATTGTAAGGTGAGTAGATTTGTTTATTTTTTTTTTGAATCTAGAACAGACTATTCCCAACTTTCCCCTGACTCACTCTTTAAAAAGTACCTGTAATGCTGGTTGAATTTATTAATAAATTAATTCCCAACTTAATCCAGTGCTGAGTCCAATAGTTCAAAAAAGTAAGGCCCAAGGAGTGGATTGCAGTACCCTCCTCAAGGCTGACTAACACTTTATCAGGCTATTCAATTACTAAGTTAAATGATTTTTGCACCCTAATTAAATGTTTTGTAGTGCTCTGTCTATAATGCACATGTGATGAAATAAGTTTCAATCTTTGGTCAAAAAGTAATGGTTCAATGTTGTTTCTGAAGTTTCTAGTATGTTCTGTGTCAGAGGCCATCTATAACAGGTGCAACTTAGTTCATAAAGATAAACTTACTGAAATGTCTAACATCCCCTAGATGGTATATTTTGGCTGAAAATGCATTTTGAGAAGGAGAATATTTATTTCTTTTCTAAAAGAGACTTGGAACTTCCTTCCTTTTAATTGAAAAAAAAAATAAACTGTCTCACAAGTAATGAATACAGGCTAAAGGAGAATATGTATTTTTTGTCTAAAAACAAACTGGAAAGCTTCCTTCTCTCTAATTGAAGGGAGAAGAGTCCAAAAAGTGACAAATAGTTGCTAAAGGAATAACACAGCTACAGCAAAAATGTATGTGTGTGCATGTGTGTAGTATGTGTGGTGTGTTGTGTGTACATGTGTATATGCATGTGTGTATGTGGTATGTGTGTATATTTATGTGGCATTCATATGTGATGTGTGTGTGGCATGTGTATGAGCATGTGTATGTGGTGTACGTATGTGATGGGTGTAAATGTGCATGTGTAGTGTTTTGTGTGGTGTTTGGTATGTGTGCATGTGTGCTTCTATATATGTGTGCACATGTGGTGTTTGTGTGTGTATGTGTGTGTGATGCATGTGTATGTGCATGTGTGTGTGTGTTTTTTACTTTGGGGAAAGAGAAACATCATTTAAGTTGATATGAACTGAGGTTATCTATTCCTTTTCTCTTAAAAAAACAAACAAACAAAAAGCCTCCTCTTCCTCCTTGTTCCAATGTCATATGGACAGCAAGAGAGATGCCCGGCAACCACCAGAACCAGGAATGTGCACAGAGAGGTCAGAAGTGTGGATGGGGACCCGGCTTGGGACGGCGTAGGGAGGAGGCACTCCAGACATAGAGGAACAGACTGAGCTGGTCTAGGCAGGCCAGAGACACTGAGGCAGGAAAAAGAAGGTGCCGTGGATCTCTGCAGGGCTTCCTTAGGACTCCCTGCCAGCTGGGGCTGTGACACCACAAATGTTCACGGGAAAAAGGAAGTCCGAGGCGGGGCTGCTGGTGAGTCGTGCCACTCCCCGATGCATGAGGCTCCTCACTAGAGAGACAGTGAGGACCAGTTGCTAAATATTATATAATGAATCAAACAGATGCTTTCTGACACTGAACCCGCTTACTTGCATCATAAAAGGCCCTACATTAGCACAGGATCACATGTATTCTATTTTTCTGCACCCTTGCTTGTGTAAGCTAGGGACAACACAACCTCCTCAATACTGCTTAGCGATCTGGGGACTGAGTCTCGTGTGGAGAGGTGGCGGCGGAAGCCACAGTAAGATGGGAAAGCCCAGATGTGTTGCCACAGGGAGCCTCACCCAACACAACAGATCCCTGGGCCACTCCCTCCTCGCCCTGGGACCTGTGCTGATCCTTTGTGGCTGTAGAGCATGTAAGTCCCATCTTCCTGACAGCAGTGGCCCGACTACCGGATGCTACCCCGAACTTGTACAGCTTCTCTCCCCCAGATCATTGGCTTCTGTTGGCCTGATATTCTAGATCCCTGCTAAGGAGATCCTGGGTGCCTAATATCCTAGGGACCTTGTATCATATGTACCCTGGCCTAATGCCTTAGATAAATCACTTGGCTTCAGGAAACATCTCCTCTTGTTTTATTTGTTTAATTTAATTTTTAAAAATTTTATTGCGGTAAAAGCTCTTATATTTATGCAAAGACCTTGAATTCTCTGTAAATGCATCTCTTCTTCCACCCTCTCCCACCCCCCTCCTCCTCCCAACTCCCGCAATACAGCCTGTGGTTCACCAATAATTGCTTTTTCATAATGCCAATCACAGTATGGATTAGATGATTTCTAAGGTTAATTCCATGTTATCGGTAAGTCATTAAAACCAAAATGCATCCTTAAAAAAATGTCCTTGATGGTAGAATCAAATAGCGTGAGCATGAGTAGAGACCTTGGAGGAAATCATTCCAAGCACTGGCACGTGGCACCCAGGGTAGGCACAGGCTTGGGGGGGCTCCAGAGGTGCAGATCGGAGGAAGACACAAAGCAGTCATCATTTTCTCCTTCATTTCTTCCTGTTTCCTTCCTTCTTTTCTTTATTTTTTTCTTTCTTTTTCCCTGAATTCTATAACAGCATCTGTGATTTTCCAGAAACGGAAGTTCATTCTTCACCAAACTGAGAGAGGAGTAACTTCTCCCCCTCCAGGCCCCCTCCCCTCCTTTCCACCTCCAATCGTGGGTGGTCTTGATGACCTTCTATAAACCTCTGATCTCCTTCCTCACAATCCAAGTAGACTGGTGGGACAATCCCACACTCGAGAACTCCCTCTCTGGAGATGTCACCTGCGTCACCTGGGGACTCTAGCCAATAGGGAACAGGCAGGAATAAAGAGGGAGATGTCATGGTTGGGTTTTATGTGAGGAACTGAGTGCATGAGTTTCCTATTGCTGCTCTGACAAACTACCACAAACTGGGTGCTTAAAAGAACACAAATTTATTATCCTCCAGTTCTGAAGTTCAGAATTCCAAAATGGATTTCCTAGGCTAAAATCAAAATGCCAGTAGGATTGCATTGTTTCTGGAATCTCTACATAAGACTTCATTTCCTTGCCTTTTCTAGCTTCCAGGGGCTGCCAACATTCCTTGACTTGTGGCCCCAGCAATTGCACCCTCTGAGCTCTGCCTCTATTGTCACATCTGCCTCTCACATGCTGGCCTTCCTGCCTCCCTCATAAAAGGCCCCCTGTGATTACATTGGATCTAACTATATAATCCAGGATAATCTCCCCATCTCAAGATCCCAACCTTAATCACATCTGCAAAGTCCCTCTGGCCAGGCAAGGAACATGCACAGTTCAGGGGATTAAAGCACCGGCATCTCCGGGGAAGGGGCATCATTCTACCTGCCATGCTCATCTTCTGCATCCACAGGAGTACGTGCATCTTTGGACATGAGGATGTACTTATGTCTATATTTAAATACCAAATACAGATTTATTTTGAATCACTTATTGATCCCAAAAGCATTTATTTAGTATCTGTTAATTACTAAATGTTATTTAGCATCTGTTATGTGTCAGGCACTGTCATGGGATGGGGAAGGACTGGAAGAGACTCCAAGGGGCTTCCAGCACGGGAGGAGAGTGTGCTGAAAAAGTCAGCCAAAGTCTTACAAAGTCTTAGAAACCTTTGGAATGTATCTTTAAACATACACTATTCTCCCCGGCACTCGCATTTGCCATTTCATTCAACAAATAGTTACTGAGCGGCAGCCGTGCATCCATCATTGTGCGGGGCACTCAGCGTAGAGCAGGAAGGATGACATTCCTGCTGCAGGGGAGCTTTTATTCAGATGGAAGGGACACCAGACGACCGAAGAAGTGAGTGCACTGAGGTGGACATAATAAAGGAAATAAAAGTGGCATAGGTGGGGCTGCTTTAAATTCATTGCTCAAATACTATCTCTTTGTGAGGATGGCATTTAAGTTGATGTTAGAAAGATCAACTGTGTTCAGGGCTCTCGGAAGAGTGTTTGAGTAGACAGAGCAGAACGTGCAAAGGCCCTGACACAAATCAAAGCTTGATGCATCGGAGACCAGAAAGAAGGCCCATTGAGCTGAAGGAAAGCTGGGGCAGGAGAGAGTCATGAATTTTGAAAACTATTTTTGGTTGACTTAAAGTGAATCTGCTTCTCAATCCAAGGACTTCCAAAGACATGTCAGCCAATCACAGCATCAAGCCGTAGCCTTGGGCTCCATGTTTCTCCATCTTCACTGTTGGTGATTGCTTTTGGAGGTTAATAAATACCACATGGAGGTGTTTATCGCTCTTTGAACTTCTCCTAAGCAGCAAGCAGTGCCTAAATTTTTCACTTCCAGTCATGCTCGCAAAGTTTTTAATTCCCCACCTGGAGTATGGAAGAGATTGCTCACAAAGATGCTCTGTGCCTGATGACAAGATCTAGTACTGAGGGATGGGCAGAGGGAGAAGAATGGACATTTGGAAATAGAATTCGAGACTCTGTAATCAAGATCAGAAGTGCACCCTGTGTGAACAATTCCCTGAGGCTCTGGGATAAGAATCAAATTAGGAGACTATCACGATCATGGCCCACATAAGCACCAAATATATCAACTAGAAAATTATCCACATTTCTTCCTTTCATTGTTTCAGATAGTCTAAGCTGATCCTCTAGAAACAAGGCACAGCTGATATACATATCTATGCAATGCATTTCTTTCTATTATATAATAGATCAACTTGTACTTGTGGAAGAATGAACACAAGTCCCCAGTCTCCCAGCCCTCTCCCAGGCAGAACACATGATGTGAATACCCATTGTTAATAACTGAGGGTACAAGCCAGACCCTTTCCTGCCAACTTGCTGACTTGTTAACTAGGAGGAGAGGTGAGGATCCCAGGGGCAGACCCTCTCCGGGTCTGTAACTTTCCACAGCCATTTACACAGAGAGATATCTGCGGCAGTCTCCGCGTCTCTTTCACTCTGCCTCTCCCGTGTCCCTAGTCACAAGCAGGACACTTTATTAGGCGCTTGGTTTCCAATATGCTCCCCCCTACCTTCTTCTACTCCCCAGGCTGCAGAGAAGGAGGGAGCAGGGGTCTGTCGGGAAAGTGGCCTTTTACCTGGGAACAGATGGCTTGCTCACCGCCTGTGAGCAGACACCAGCCAGGGAGCTGCAGCCTCCGGAAGACGCTTCCCACTCCCACTCTTGCTAAAGAAGGTTCACTGCAGACCGACCCTGGGACTAGCACTCGAGAGAAAAACAAAGCCACAGCGTTCGCCCCCACTTTTCTCACTTTTCTCATGATTACGTGCCCTTCCAGAATCTATTTTAATTCTTGACCCTGAGTAAGGATTTAATAAATATCTTGTTACTTCTTCTCTTAGCAAAATAATTAAAAAACAAAATAACAACAAAACCTGTCTACTCTATCTGAGAATATTGCCTTATTTCTGTTTTTCCTCCTCAACCCACTCCAGTTGGTTTTTCTTCCCACCACGCTCTTTAAATATAGTCAATAATTATATCCCTGCTCAAGGAAAGTGCTTCATTCTCTGTCATCTTACCTTCTCAGCATCATTTCACATGGATCTAGGATTTTACAACGCTACACTGACACAGTTTTCTTTCTCTCTCAAAAGCCGGCGCGCACTCTCCCTTGCTGGGGCTCCATCATCTGCGAGACCTCCAAATCTGGAAATGGCCCAGGTCTCAGTCTTCAAACCCTTTCTCTTCTCTGTGTATACATTCCCTTTAGCCCATCTCATTCTCTCCCTGAGTTTAAATACTGTCTCAACACTGATGCCTTCCAAATGCCAGCTCTACTCCTCAAAATTCTATTTTTGCATCTAGTCACTTCACTTTCTCATTTGTACATACATAAAGGTGAACTTTAAAAGGCTGATCCTAAGCTATTTATTAATTTGTCCCCACCAAATGCTCTCCCCACCACCCACAAAGCCTTCCCCCCTCCACCTTTCAGTAAATAGCACCAACATCCACCCAACTCTTTAGGCAAAATATAGGGAACAACCTTAATTCCTCTCTTTTTTTTTCCCCATCCTACAACCAATCCAGTAGCAATGCTGTCAGCTCTACATCTGTCTATATATCTGTCTATATATCTATCAATCATCTATCATCTATGATTATTTATATTTATATCTATACATTAATATCTCACCATTTCTCCTGCTACATCCCTAGTACAAGCCATTATCATCTCTCTCCTAGACCTCTGAAACAGCTCCCTAGCTAATCTCTCTGCATGTCCTTAAACGGATGGTCCACCAGCTGCCAGAGAGAATTTTCTAAACCTTGAAACAGATCTCATGACTCCCTCCTCCACCTTTAAAGCTTTCCCGTGCTTCTCCCTCGGAACTTGAGTAAAATCCAAATCTGATTATTTGACCCCAGCCTCTCTTTCCAACCCTATATCTCCTCCATGCCTCCCTCATCCACAATGTTCAAGTCACACAGGTTGCCATTGGAGCCTTGAGGAAGCTGTGCTCATTGCTGTACCAGAGCCTTGTACATTTGTCCTTTCTCCTTGGAATGAGCTTCACTCAAATCCTCAAGCGGCTCTGCCCTCTCGTCATTCAGGTTTCAACTAGAATTATTTGTGATGTCTATTGCACAATAAAACAGTAAGAATAATTATAGTGTACCTATATAAATTACATAAATGATTAAATATCTATATAGTTCATTACATCTATTATATAATAACTACACTTTCAATTTGTTTTTTCTTTGCCTTTTCTTGCTAAAAGAAGGCTCCCTGAATGTGGACTGTTTGGTTTATTTGCTGATGAACCCTTTCTTCCTAGAAAACAGCCTGTAGCATAGAAGATACTTGATTATCTATGTTTAATGAATGAACTCAATTGTTCTACCCCTCAGAGAGACCTTCCCCAAGAATGCAGGCTAAAGAGACCTTCCCCAATAATGCAGGCTAAAGCAACACAGATACCCATACAGTTATTCCTTGCCCACATCAGATCCTTCAAAGTACTCACTGGCACCTGAAATTGCCTACTTAGTGATTTGCTTTTATTTATTTGCCTTCTATTTGTTTTTGTTTTTTTTTTCTCTCCCACTACAGTCTAAGCCCCTTGAAGATGGAGGTTTTTTCTGGTCTCACTCATTGCTGAGTCCCTGTTGCTGAAAGCAGGGCTTGGCAGATGGTAGCTGCTCAGCGGATACTTTCAGTCTGAGAAGTCTTGATGTCCTGACGTGACCAAGGGGAGCTGACATGTCCAGGAGGAGCCACTTTGGACATTCCAGGCCTGCACACAGCAACACACTGCTGCTGTACTCTGAGTGTGTATTCTGCAGTGTCTACACCGTGCACCGTGTTCTGAGTGAGGGAGGGGCTGGCTAAGAGCCTCTGTTCAGCACCCAGGACCAATCCCAGGAAATAAGATAAAATGTCATAAATTGCCACTGGCACTTCTGGTTTATTTTCAATATTTTCCAGCCTCAGTGCCCAGGTCCATCGTGTTCACTGACTCACTTGGCTGGGGGCAGCAGCCTGTGGACACGACTGTGTTCCTTGCTCCTGGCCCCCTCTCTCCATTAACACGTAGCTATTTGAGTCCTTTATACCTTGTCTGCTTTCAGCTGAGAGTAAAGCAAAGAGATAAACCAGAAAAGAAAATTTATGTGAATCCTCCAGCATCCAAGAGGGCAGAAGATGACCCACCCATTTAAGGTACATTGAAAATGTGTGAAGAGTCAAAGTAATCGGAGGGGTCATGTGGTAAAGCCTGGGGTGGACAATGAGGGAGGTACTTCTTGGTTAGAGTGTCCTCTGCAAGACACTGTTCCTGCACGTGCCCTCCAGGTCAGATCCACCAAGATGAAGCTGAAGGAGTTGGGATGGCGCTGAAAACCTCATTTTGATCCCTCATGATTTGATGCCAACTTTTGCTACCTTTCTCCTCCCACATGGACTGTTTGTTGAAGATGTTAGGTATTTGGCCTCCTACACAATCCTAAAATTCCATGTAGCATCTCACCAAACTGGCTCCACGAATGAGGGCTAAGGCCCATAAAGGGGATGAGGCTTGTCTAAGGTAACACAGCCCCAGTGTGATGGGGCCAGACCAGAACCCAGAGCCCATCACAGCCAGAGCTCAACTCTCACCACCCCTTGCACTGGGGTCAAGTCCTGGAACCTTCTACTGAGTCCTCAGAGAATGTTTTTAGCATTTTAGGAGAAAGCCTCTTGAGGTTTCTTTGGGATTCTGACCTCAGGATGGCTACTGGGAGTTGGGATAGGTCATAGAAGAAAGCATGAGATGGAGATAAAAGAAATAGGGTTCAGACCACCATGGACCCCCTTCAGAATCCATCAAATTGCTCAAATATCTCAGTAATTATTAGTTCATTAACATCAACTGTCCCATAAGCAGCTGTTCCTGACCATCTAACCCAAGATTGTTTCACATTTTCCTGTTACCTTTTCTTTCTAGAGCATCGGAAGTCATCTTATTAATCTGTTGTCTTATTATTAGTAGTCTTGTCCATTAGAAGGCCAGCTCCACAACAATGGGATCTTGTATATCCTATTGAGCACATATTTCCAATCCTGGAACAGTGGTAGCTAGTCAATAAACATTTGTTGAGTTAATTAATGCTGAATAAATCAGAGGTATAGCATAGGCTTTGGAACCATGAATTTCTAAATTTTTTGATTGAATAAACTTATTATTTGATCCCGCCTTACTTCTAATGTTTTAATCTAAGAAATAAAATGTTTCTTTCTGGGAAAAAAAAAGAAAAGATTTCCTATATTTGAGATAGCTGGCAGCCTAAAAGACTGGTCAATCATTTATTACTCATTTGCTCTCCAGCCCGCATTACCACTTTAACTCATTTCTAATAAAATGGCAGAAAAACACTTGAAAGCCACTCTCCTCTCTTGAATCCCTCTGATCTAAACCTGGAGTGAAAAGGTGCAAATACTGTTCTCCCCAGGGGAAAGTAATCCCACCCTAGTCGCCGTTAGAGGGATGGCATTATGATTCCCCGGCGCTGGAAATCTATCATCTTCAACTTTTCCACCTACCTGGGAACAGACGGCTGTAATAGCTCCGAGGAGCTGTGTTTCAACTCCAGCTGTGGATCCAATTTCCACTCATAAGATTTAACCTGGAAATTATCAGCGACAACAGCAGGGGGAAAATGAACAGCTGATTTGGGAGGTACAGTGGGAGAAGCCGGCTCAGCCTGGCAAGAGGAAAAGACTAATGATGCACAAGGCAGACGGGCATAAAGGATGCCCTTGTGGAAATGAAATGTGATGTACAGTAATTCCAACTGCGAAGCCACCAAACAGCCTATTAACAAATAAATGGCTTGATGTGATTATAGATAAGACAACTGAAATTAAAGAACATCACACGCGACGAAAGCAGCATCTGGGAGCATTGACTGAGAGCTGGTGAGAGGTTTAAGCAGCAAGAGGAGAGAACGATTGAATGATGCTTTGAATGAGAAAATTAAAGGAAAGGTGATAAACAGGAAAAAGTCTATCTGTTTAATTGGGGTGCCGATGTAAAGGGTCATTAGTTTCTGACTCTGAAACGTCAAAGATAAAGGCTAAGAACAGCAAGAATGTATAATGAAAACTCAAAAACTTCCAGCATCTTTAGCTGTAGGC